>NC_028648.1:48089161-48122331 GCF_001406875.1 Solanum pennellii | reverse complement strand
ATATATATATATATATATATTTATATATGAAATTTTATTTTTCACTTTCTATATTAGTTTATTATAAATAGTCTGTCCAGTCACTTACGTAGTTTATTTGAGTTAACTGATCTTTACTTTATTCTTTCACTTTTCTTTTGATTTGTCGATTTGTTTTTTTTTAATATATTTATTACTTAGTATTATTTCTTGATTGCAACTGTCAACTCCTTTCTTTAATCTCTATATTTTTTATTTTGTTTTACTCATTGATTGTTAGTTAATCATGTTGCTTTGGTTTAATTTTTAATGAATATTGTAATTTTTATGGGTCATTTCACGATTTTTTCAAAATCCTTTTTATCCTTAGATATGCTTATGTGTTTAGCTATTGTTGGTTATACTTTAATGTTGCTTTATCTTATTTTATTTCTAATTGTTGGTTTCTATTTTATTATAATTATTATTGTTATTAACTTTGGTCCTCTTGATTAGTGTTCCTTAGCGGATTAGTTTTGAATATTATTTATGCTTATTTTAGCAAGTTTTATGCTCTTTTGTTTCATTGTCCAAGTGAGAAATCTTGTTACAGATTTTAATTGTGTTAATTAACCTTATAATTTAATTGAATTGATATATGTTTTAATCGTTAAATGGGCCAATGAAAAATCTATCCGTCGGATTTAGAGGCCTCCCCAATATTAAAAGACGGAAATATTTAGTTTAAGTTCATATAAATTGTTTGTTGAAATTGTTAAAAGGGCCGATGAAAAATCTATCCGTCGGATTTAGAGGCCTCCCCATTTTAAAAAGACGGAAATTTTAATTTAAGTTTATATATAATTTTACTTGTTAAATTGGCCGATGAAGAAATTACCGTCGATTTCCAAGGCCTCCCATGTTAATAAGACGGATTTTTATTTTTTGAGTTATTCATTTTTATTTTTATTTATTTGACACTAACTCTTTTACTAAGTGTCTTTACAGGTACTCAAAACTTGCTTCCTTGAAGCCATTCGAAAAAGTTCGAATCGTACTTTATTTCATTATTATGTGAATATTGACGTTAGGCAAACTTTAGGCCGATAATTATTATTTTATTTTATTTTATTTGTGTATATTGTGTGTTTATTATATTTGTACATTATTTTATTTTCCTCAATTTGAAAAAAAATGAATTCAGTCGGGAACCACAATTGTGGATTCCGAAGGGTGCCTAATCCCTTCCCTTCGGAATAACTTAAACCCCTTACCTAGAATCAATTTGGTTTCGTAGACTAATAATTGGTTTCCTAGTTTTCCTAAAAATTAGGTGGCGACTCTTTTTTAAAAAACTTGTTTATTTTTAAAACTTTGTTAAAATTGAATCAATTAATAATTTTCGAGTTGCCGCGACGTTTCGCCCTATTTCGAAAGAGTAGGGATGTAAACAGGAATTTTTCTATTCGGTTCTATTTTTGTAAAGTTGTAACAAAAAAATTAAAAATTTTGTTTTTGTGTCGAGGAGAAAATGTTTCCATGAACAATTTCTTCGGGGATCTTGGAGAACTCATGTGTTTCCTTCGTACTGAAACTTGGAGGTGGTTTCAAAGGTTTAATCTTTCCGCAATCAAAGAGCTCATCAACTGCTAGCGAAATCCTCTCCAATTGCCCACTAAAATAAAAAATAAAACCTTCATCATATACATCTGGGTTATGTTTCTCTTTTGGGATTTTTCCCTCGATCAAATTCATCGTAAAGAGGGAAAATCCAAGTAGAACTAGCAGGTACACTATAAAACAATGTGGCAACACGTGGAGGACTGCACTCATATAAGGAGTGTTACAACAACTGTCGATGTTGAAATTCACGTGAAGAAATACCATAAGAACACTTAAAATCACTTCTTCAAGGGAAGTGAAAATTTTAGATTGATATTTATATTTTTTAATTTAATTTTTTTAATCATGTAGCGATATAAGTGATCCATTAAACAAAGTTCAGAAATTCTTTTTGACTCTTTGGTTTTTATTATTTGATTTTTTATTCTTATTCTTATTTTATTTTTTCATGCTTTAGTTTAAAGAAAAAAATTAAAACTATTTTTTTGTGGCTATATTATTATTTAAATCTATTTTTGGCTACGTTGTAATTTAGTTTTTGTGTATTAAAAAATATTAGATTATCTATGTTGACGATAAATTTTGGCCTGGTAGTTTTAAAATTAATACTTTTTGAGTATTTTATTTTAAATAGTTCAAAATACATGTTTTGTCATTTTAATGCAAATTGTTGATAATCATCTTTTTTCTCAAAGTATTAATATTTTTATCGGTTGTTTTATTTTATATAATTTTGACACAGCCAGACGTTCAAATATTTGTTCAGTTTTTTAAAATCATTATTTCCGTTAAATTACATTTTTTACACGTCATTGTTACGTTTATTATATTTTTTATAATATTTATTTTTGATATTTGCACAGTATAAAAATCTATTCAAATATCAATACAATTTGTATACACAGATATTTTATCCATCAATAATTTTTGAGCCACAATCTCAAGCTCATAACTTGGGCTCATTTCATTACAATTGTTATTTAAAAAGGGGAAAAGACTCAAATATGTCACTGAATTTTTAGAAAAAGACTTATTTATACCATCAGTTAAAAATTTAGCTCATCTATGTCATTATCGTTCAATAAAAGACTCATTCATGCCATTATTTTTTAACAGTTATTTTGCAAAATTATTTTTGACATGTGGCTAATTGTAATTCGGCCACGTCGTTAATTTTTTAATTAATTAAAAAAAATAATTCAATTTTTATTCAGAGTTTTTATTTTGTTATTTTAAAAAATGATGACGTGACCAGTTATAATTTGTCACGTCATTAATTTATTTAATAAAAAATAAAAAAAACTACTTCAATTTTTTTTAGTATTATGATTTTTTTAATTAAAAAAATTAATGACGTGGCCAATTATTTATTAAAAAATTGATGACGTGGTTAAATTACAATTAGCCACGTGTTAAAATTGGTTTTGCAAAATCACTGTAAAAAATAATGGAATGAATGAGCCATTTCTTGAACGATAATGACATAGATGAGCCAAATTTTTAACTGATATATAAATGAGCATTTTCTGAAAGTTCGATGGTATATTTGAGCATTCTCCATTAGGTTTGTCCATTAGGTTAAAGATGGTGAATACTCTCTCGTTTAAGAAAGAATGTTTGTATTTCCTTTTTAGTTTTTTAAAAAAGAATGATCTTTTTTTTTTTGGCAACACTTTAATTTTAACTTTCAACGTTGCATGTTTAAGACCACAAGATTAAAGGACATTTTGATACATTTGATGTAACTTTAATTTAAAATCGCAAGATTTAAAAGTCTTTTTTTCTTCTTTTAAACTTCGTTTCAAGTCAAACTAGATCATTCTTTTTGAAATGGAGGGAATAATATTTAGGTATAACTTTTAGACTTTGCAGGGGTTGAATAAATTCTTTTAGTGTTCATTATTTTCCGGCTGGAGCTTCGACCTCCGACTACCAGAGCCACCGCCCAGAGACCCCCCCTTTTTTGCCCTTTCACAACCAGTTACAAAGAACACAAAACCACCTCTGTTTTTTCTCCTTTTTTCCCAGTAAACCAGACCCATCCTCCTCCCTTTTCCTCCACTGAAACAGCAGCCCAAATGACCTCCTTTCCCGACCACCAGAACTCCGACCAAACGACCCCATCTACAATGCCCAAAGCCACCAGAAACCAACTCATAAACCTCCGTTCTCTTTTTTCGATCACACATCTAAACGACCAGATCTCAGCCGCGAAATCGCTGAGCTCGCCACCAACAAAACCCCCAACCTAAAACCATCCATCGAACCCAAAAAACCACCCAAACCCCATTTTTGGATACCTTTCCCGTCAAGTTCCTCCATTAATGGAGAACTTCTAGCTACGAGCTTCAAATGAGCTCAAAGGCCAGCTCCATCACGAACTCTGGCGAGGAGCTCTTATCCCACAATGAACTGGAATAATAAAAACTAGCAACCACCATCGCTACTTCTCTTCCCCTCTTCCCTTTTCTATTTTAATTTTTTTGTTTGTTTCATAGGTACTTTGTTGAGCGAGAGCTTTGTCATGCTGTTGTTCTGTGTTTATTTTGGTAAAATTGAAAACCCAACGTTACTGTTTCAGCTCCAACTCCACCAGTGAGCTCTTTCTTTGGGCAAAATCCGATGGTAAATAAATTCTCTTTTTCCTTTATTGTTGCCTTTTCATATGATTTGGTTATTTTATGTTTGTATGTTGTAAAATCTAGTTTGTCTTGAATCTTTTTGTTTACTGTTACTTATTCTATTGTGCGATAATATTCATGTATTTTGGTTTTGGAAAAATTGTATATAATTGCAAACTAATAACCTAAATTAAATAGAATAGCTAGAGTTTGATTTAATTGTGCTCCATAGCAAACATTTGCTAAAATTTGCCAGCGTCTCTCTTCCAAAAATCTCGCTCGCCACTCTCCATTCTCGCTCGCCTCTCTCGCTTTATACACAGAAGTGTATAATTCTGTTTCTGTTTTGTATAAAGCGAGAGAAAATTGTATATACACATGCAAAAATGTATATCTTCGTGTTATACACTTAATTATACAATTTACAAACATTTTACTTCAAATATTGCAGAGAAAAAGACCAACGAATTATACAATTGTAAATTATACAATTGCAGTGAAATACAATTTTCTCTAACTTTATACAACAGAACTGTATATATTGTGTTTCTGTTTTTGTATAAAGCGAGAAAAACATATATCTTCTTGCTATACACTTATAATTATGCAATATACATACATTTTAATTCGATTCAACTGTATGCAAAGCAAATTATACAATTGCAGCGAAAAGGCCAGCGAATTATACAATTTAGGCCAGCGAATTATACAATTGTATATGTATAGCAAATTATACAGTTTTATGTTTGCTATAGAGCGCAATGATGCAAACTTTGTTATAGCATACAAATATAGATTTTTTGTTTGCTATATGTGAAAGTTGCCCTTTGATCTTGGGGTTGCTTTCCTTTTCATTGTTTTAGCAATTTTTGTTGGAATGTTATGGATTTTGGTGGAATTAGTTCATCTGATGATTCATCTTTTATTTATTTATGTTTTTCATCACTTTGTTTAACGTTCTTTTTATGTTTGTTTTGCTGTTATTCTTTTTAGTTTTTGTATTATCATTATGAGAATTTAGTGGTTAGTTGAATATGACTCATTTTTGTTTACACTTTGTTTGGATCATTGTTATTTATAATGTATTGTATTGTATTATATTGTAATCTATTGTACTGTATTGTAGGATTGATGCAGTGTTTGACTAGATTGTATTGTTTGTTCTTGTTTAGTAACATTTTAGTTATTTAGTTTGATTATATCGTACTGTATTGTAATATAGAAATTACTTAAATATCCTTAATTATTCTAGAGTTGTAGGTTTGACTAGGTTTAAATAATTAAGGTAAAGAGTAAAATAGTATTTTGAAATATTATGTAAATAAATAATTAGAAAAAGAAATTAAATAACAATGGGAGCACACTAAATTGATTGTTCCATAAAATAAGAGTTTTTATTGTTACGTAATAGCAAAATTTAACAGTACAGTACAGTAACAAACAAAACAAACATAGCTATAACAAAGATACAATGCAATACAATGGATAATAATAATCTAAACATAGTGTAATCTATATATATATATAAATGAGGATCATAGAGGAGGTGATGTGGCACCTCTCTATGACCTCCATTCATTTTTTCTTATTTTTTTTCTTTTACTTGACATTTTTTCTTTTTTTTTTCAAGTATTTTTTTTTATAAACTTATACCTCTTTAATTATATAAATTCTATTCTTAAATTAGTATTAATAATATTCATAACCCTCAAACCTTTCATATTCATAACCTCTTAAACCTTTCATATTCATAACTTCTAATTATTTAATGTGAAAGGTTACATTAACACTATAAAATCACACTAAAATTGTTTGTTATTTTGTAGTCATCTTTGGTAGAGAATTAGTGGAAGAAATGTTACAATATTTGTAAGCTTTGAGGTGCATTATTTTTTCAAATATTATTTCATATATTACTTTTAATTAGCAAGTAAGGCTAATATGTCATTATATTTTTATTTCTTCTAGATAAATTATTTTGTTTTGTTATCTTTGAGATTTATTTTATGACTAATTAATAATGTATTTGTTATTATTTTTCTTGACTCTTGTATATAGGATGAAATGATAACATCAAGCGATGAAGATTAGTGAATTTTGAGTTAAATATATTGATTATTTGTCCAAAATGATTATGTAGGAGAATTTATGATTAAATGTAATTTTTTCTTATTCTTTATGAGATATAATATTTTATTTTGTGAACTTTGAGATTCATTTTAGGACTAATAATTTATTTGTTATTATTTTTCTTGACTCTTGTACATATGATAAAATGAGAACATTCAGAGATGGAGATTTATGGATTTTGAGCTATATAGTGATTATTCTTTATTTTTTTAGGTCCTTAAGAAGTAATGTTTCTATTATATTATTTTCTTTTGAATTATTTATATTTTGTCAAAAATGATTATATGTGTTTAAATGTAATTTTCTCCTTATTCTATATCTTTTTCTTCTTTTGGTAAATAATTTTTAAACTTATTTAATCAGATTTGCCGATTATAGAAGATATATCTATAGTGAAAATGGGTAGACATTCTTGCATAATTTGAGTTTACAAGGAAAAATAATATGATATGTCTAATATAATTACAACTCTTTCTTTGTTGAATCATACATTTAATATTATTTGTTTATGTTCATGAAGATAGAAATCTTGAGTTTTTTTAATAAAAAAATATCTAATTTATTCTCCTTAGACCTCCATATGATTCTTAGATAATTTTACTATATATAATGATAACATTCTTCAAAAATAATTATTTGTTTAGGTAAATTCATCTCTCACTTTTTTATTGATAATATTAGTTTATTGTGTTTGTGACTTATAATATTTTAAAACATAGAAGTAGAAATCGATATGCTACTTAAAGAAATATGTGCATATACTTTCATAATCCGGTGAAACAATTTTTATTAACAAAAATGATAGAACATAAGAATGTAAAGTTAATTTATCATTTTTAAAATACACATGGTTTTATCAAAAATAAATTATTTATTAATATGTAAAATTACAATTCTTAAATTTTTCATTTTTGTTGTTTTTCTTAGAATATTTCAAGTTGTTTATTAATAAGTCTTTATGTTTTCATATTTGTTATTTTTCGGGAGTTCTAAAGTTATTTCAAAATTACGATTAATTTATAATTTTAAAAATTTAGTTGGTTTCCTACCTTTCTATTTACTTATAATAAAATATTTGTCTCAATAACTCTAATTTGTTTGTTTTCATTTTCTATAGTTAATGTTCTTTATTAGTGTAATAATGTACAAATATTACTCTTATTATGTTACAAAAGTTCAAAGTCATATTATTAATCTCTCTTAGTTATTGTGACTTTTTATTCTTAGGAATTTATTATGTTAAATGTAATATTTATTTAAAATGTGAAATATATTTTTTAATATTTTGTGTTTAAGCCAAACAAAATTAAAAAAAATTGGAATTGTGTATGTGTCATTTTCTTGAATCTTTTTTTCGTAGTTAATTCTCTCTTTTGTTTTCTTTTATGTTATTTTTAAATTTTATATTTTTTCCCAATATAAGTTGTCCCAAAAATAATTGGATATCTAAACCTAAGTATAATGATGATGATAATAATAATAATAATAAGTATGAAATTTAACTAATTAAGATTTTTAAACTTTTCTTTATTTAAAATTTAATTATTAAAAAGTTATTAATATAAATATTAAATTAATCTAATATTGTACAATAAAAATAATTAAAACATGTGATGATTGGGTCATGACGAGGACAAGTAATAGTAATTGTGGATAATGATTTATAATACTGTTGGCTAACTATATAGTCATGAATACTAACTATTAATAGCAATCCGAGTTATACATTGCCGAAAAATTATACTAAGAATATAATTTATAAAATTACAAATAAACATAAAAGAATGATTAGATTTAAAGTTTACATAAATATATATAAATTATACTAAGAAAATCTCAAATAAAAAAGAAAAAAATGATCACAAGTTTACATTTAAGTAGTTCTAATATTACCCAATTCTTATGAGTTATTACCTTCCCTTTTTCTCTATAAAATTTATTTTTAATATTTAACTTTTCAAAGTTCACATATATTGATTTCTTAATAAATTTCATATTTAATCTAAATATTTTTCATAGTTTCTCTTCTATAAAATTATGTGATTAACAAAAAATTCTTTTTATTAAAGTAATTATTGATATTAATATGTAATTTTATTTTAATCTTTTTTATAATCGCGCGAAGCGCGGCTAAGTACACTAGTGTTCTAATAATAGGTAACATGTGTTTTGTTGTTATTGTTTTATTTATTACTTTAAATTATTGTTAATTCCATACATCTTTGTTGGTTTTTATGTGGTCAGTTGTTAATTTTTTACTACTTTATACATATCTCTTTTTGTGAAATATTTATTTGTTACTATCATTGATGATTGTGTTATTAGGTTAACTATTCCTACTTCACTGTTTGTGTTTGGTTGTCATTTATTTAAGTATTTTACCTCCTAATGATTATTACTATTTTTATAAGTTAAAATGATCAACGAGAAAATCTCTTGTTTTGGAGGCATTTTCGTCTTAAAAGAAAATTTTTTAATTTAAGTTTATATATTTTATATGTTAAAATTGGCCTATGAAGAAATTATCGTCGATTTCCAAGACCTCCCATGTTAATAAGACAGGTTTTATTTTTAATTATTCTTTAATTTATTTGTTTTTCTTCATATTTATTTATTATTAACAATTTTACTAAGAGTCTTTACAGGTACCTCGAAGGTGCTTCCATTTGAAGCTATTCGAAGAGTTCAAATTATTATTTTTTATTCCTTATTATGTACATATTGGCGTTAGGCAAACCTTAGGCCGTTTATTACATTATTATTTTATTTTATTACTTGTGTATATTAAGTGTTTATTATACTTGTATATTAATTTATTCTTCACCTCAATTTTGAAAAAATTAATTTAGTTGGGACCCACACTTGTGGATTTTGAAGGCTGCCTAACCCTCTCCCTTCGAAATAATTTAAACCTCTTACATAAAATCAATTTGTTCCATAGACTTTCTTTTAAGTTAATTTATTAATTGATTTTCTAGTTTTTTCCTATTAGGTGGCGACTCCCTTTTCCCTTTAACCTTTTTTCTTCTTTACCATTTTTAAATCTTTTAAAATTAATAAAAAATAATTTAATTGAGTCACTGCGACGTTGCGCCTTCTCAAAGGGATGTCAACAATCTAGAATCAATTTTACAAGAATATTAGTGAAACATAAATAAATTTGACTATCAAAATAATAAATTTAAATTAGTCATTGAAACAAAAAAATATCAAAAAAATAAATTTGAGTATTAAATACACTCGTATGCTGTTTGGATTATATATTCTAAAGAATAATTAACAATTAAATTAAAGTTGTTGTAAAACTTAAGAATAAAAAAATAATAACCAGATGAAGAGAAAAAAAATACAATACAATAGAAGAACAATATAAGCTATCTTTCTTTTAAGTGTTCATCAAATTTTCAAGTGCATACAATATGAACCATTATACCTCTATATATAGTCTAACATAGAGGCATACAAAAGGTTACTCATAAACATGAGATTAACATGAATATAATGGGGAGGTTATGAAAGCGAAAGGTTACAAGAGTAATGGTTATAAAGTTGGAGGTTATGTTTATCTTCATAATGGAGGAGGTTATGTAGTAAATTCTTGGTGTAGTAGATATCCACATGATATGTTTTATGACACTCCCCCTTGGATGTCCATAGATAATATGTCTCGTTAAAATCTTAAACCTTGTGGGAAAAAATCCCAATGAAGAAAAAAGAGTAAACATATCTTTTAATACGCTTTCAATATTGCATTGTTAAAAACCTTACCAGAAAAATCCAATTGGGATTAAAATCATGGTTAAGGAAAAGAGTAAAACATGTACTTTTTCTCCTGATAAATACTTTACTTCATATCTCAGAAACGGTGCATTCCAATCTTATATCACAACTTCTCAAGTATTGATGTTGACAATCCATAATGAATAAGTTATATGATTATCACTTGAACGAGTTTTTTGAACGTCTATCTTACCATTTGGTTGAAGATCATATGTGATAAAGGATTTTGGTGAAATATGTTTTGGCCGATCTCCTTTGATTATATCCTCCTTTCAATCGAGCTATATATTATTTTCGTATATGTTGGCTACAGTATTCCTTTCCAAAGGAAAATCACACACTTTCTGAATTTGATAGGTCATAATTCCAACCAAAGACTTACTTCATGATCAATGTTATTTTTGTATGATTTGAGTGGTTACTAGTTTTGGTTCTTTGAATATCAAGATATTGTTGTGCCTCCAAATGTAAACAAATAACCCATTTACGATCAAACTTTATGTAGATCAAACAAATATTTTACATCTATATAATCAATAGCTTTTGACTAAGAGATTGATCATTACAAGTTTATTGAAGCTTGTCTTTTCTTCTCAAAGAAAATCACACATCTTCTATGTGTTGAGTCACTTTATCTATTAGTTTCTTAGCATAACTTGAAGTATAATATAACAATCCCTTCACATAACTTTTGTTGTGTATGTCTAATAATCTTCTAGTAGTTGCATAACCGACAATGTAAGTGCATCAATTACATTAATAGACGACATTTTAAATTATTTTCATGAGATCAAAAAAACTCTTTCTCTATATTAAGGAGTCTCAAAATTATTGGGTACTCAATAGAATCACTTTAAAACCTTTTAAATCCTTCAAGGATTTTCATATAACCTTCATCGTCTAGTTAGATGTAATAATCGTTCATTATACATATTCAAGTTTTTCCTCTATTGCCAGACTGAAATAAACATTCGCCACTGGAGAATATATCTCCATTTAATAATTTTAGGATTTTTTTTCGAGAACCCTTTATGCCCAAGGCACAAACCACATTTTATATCTTGTTGTTATACTTTCACACAATGATTTATTAGTACCACCTTGACATTATATTTTGATCCATTAACTGTAAGATACAAAACATCACTTTTATAAGTGAAACAAAATATACTTGAATAGAGTCAATCATTTATCTGTCCATAGTATATGAAAGATTCGAATTTAAGATCCTCGTTATCATTTATAGCATTGAGTGCTACTTCATATCAAAGATACCATCGACAATCATCTTGATTCGATTCTAATACGACATAACTTATCAAGATCTTTTCATTTTTTTCATCATTTTCAGGTACCTAAACATTTTTTAAGGTTTTATGAAGTGTTATGTCGCAGTGCTCTTTCAAAACACTTGCCTCATTATCAGGACCATTTTGATAATTTGATCCTCTCCTTCCTTAAGAAGTTTTACATCTGGAATCGATTGGTCTATCACTCTTCTGGCGTACCATAGATTTTGTCCTCCGAGGACTATTTATAAGAGCACATGCAGCTCAATCAAAATATTGGGTCAGCACATACATCTAGCAAATATTTGCAACACTTTGCAAATGAATTATATCTTAAACTTCAGGTTCACTTTTTTTAACGAGAATCTAGATAATTTATCCCACACATAACCTCAGCTGCTAAACATATCTCCCCCTAATGTTAGGATATCTAACATTTACCCCCGATCTCATATGGGGATCCATCTTTGTGTGTGGTGGAGTAATAAAATCATATATGCATACATTATAATTTTAGATGGAAAATATTTGGTTCCCGACTCTGAACAATTGTGATGGGAGAACCTTGTTGGCTTAATGAATACATGTTATATAAACTCATCTCATACCAAATTTTATTTGAGAGATTTTTTCTCATAATCAATGATCTAGCTATAATTGGAGGCAAACATTTCTGCTAAACAATTAGTATTATCAACATAGTTTTTATTGTTTGGAACTATGCTCTTAATTTAACAAACTGAGCAACAACCTTACAAAACCAATTTGTATGTTGATACAAATGCACATGCATGTGACCATACCATTGATACATCTATTAAATCATAATAGTAAGTGGTCCACATGGCAGGTGAACCAGCCCATACTAACCTTTTTATATGCTCCAAATAATTTTAGGTGATACAATCCCAACTTTAACTGAGAACAAGAAACACATGAGAATTCTGAAGAATCTTTTCTTTCTTCAACATATAACTAAATGAATTCTTAATTCTTTTGCATTGAATTTGGATCAAAATGGTCAATCGGTTATGCCAACGGATATTTATTCTAGTAAACTTCTAATTTACTTTTGCATGTGATTCCATCGTCATGCATGTATTTATATACAACAAACAAGAGGAAGACGGATAATCTTTTATTTAAATATTCATAACCCGTTTTGATTGTAGTAATTCGAAGATATTTAATCTTTCAATAATTTATAGTCTCAATATAATATATTTGTCAATTCCTTCAAAACTTAAAAAATTTCTTTTGAGACTTACTACAACCTCAATATTATGAACTATTTTCATTTCTGGATAGTAACAAATTAGTTCTTCCGAACTCTTGATAAGTTTGTGTACTATCACAAATTTCACAATACCATTCTTATGGTAACCATCTCCTTCAACGAGAAATTTTTTATTATTGTCATGGTTAAAATTATTACATTCAAGACTTATTTCTTGATAACCAATGACAAATTTGTTTGCCACACGACAACATTATGGCCAAAACCTTTACATAAAAGATTTATTTCTTTCTTTTTTCCTCCAATAATTCATTATAAAACATACCACAATTTTTGTGTAGAACTCAAAGTATATATATGACCAGAATAACAATTTATGTCAAAATATTTTCTTTCAATCTCACAAACCTCCCGTGGAGGTGAGCTGTGAGATTCATCCGATAATATATGAACATGTTCATATCCAGACGAACACTAGTCACATTTTCATTAAGAAATGGACCATAACCATTTGTACATGTCCATAAATTTTTATTAGAAACTCACTGTCATGTTTTGACATTATGTGACTCACCTCAACATCACCTTAAGAGGTCAAATGTACCAAATGTATTACCACTTTGTATTCCTTTATTTTGATGGATGATTTACAAAACTTTTTAAATTGGATTGGACCAACAACAATGTGCCCAACTTCTCATACCACTTTGATGAATAAAAATTACCTTTAACAATTACCTTCACATTTGAAGGACCATCTTAAGAAACAATGTGTCCAATAACCATTTATACAATTTTAAAAGACAAAATTACCTTCACATTTGAAAGAACATGTTAAGAACCCATAATGTTCTTTCTTTTAATTATCACAATGATGAACATTAACATTTTACTATATCCATATTCATATATTCAATCACTTGATATTTTTCAGACATATTAATACACTGCTACACATTCAAGTAAGAGAATGGAGCAAATTAATTAGGTAAATTTCATGACTTTCAATCAAAAGTATAAAACTTTATGTTAGTCATCGTCTTATCATCACTATAGTGCATTAGGACTTAAACTCAATGTCTTACCCATATAAAGATACCTTTGCTCAGAAATCAATGGGACTTGAACCCAACTTCTTATTATCATGGTGCACAAAGACTTTAACTCGATGTCTTACCCACTTGGTGCGGTGAAACCTGAATTCACCGTTTTACACTCAACCAATGTCAATCATGCATCACCAAAAAAAATAATTATCTGAAAATATAATATGAACTTCACCTAATATACAAGATAAGTGAAAAAAATAATTAATTAGAAAAACATGTTAGAATCATATAAAAGTCCCAAGTTAAAATAAATTCAAATATTTTAATAGTCCCTCTCAACATTGTTATGAAGATAATTATAATTTACTAAACATCATATATTATTATAAGTGAGAACATTCAAAGTAAAAAGTTAGATTACCATTTTACCCCTACACCAAATTAAATTATTATAAAATATATTAATTAAATATTGTATCATTAATTAAGAATCATCATATTCAATATACTCCAGAATGGACACATACATTGCATAACTAAAGTTTTATAACAATCAATTAAATATTTGGGTATACGAAGAGGTGGATTATTTTAGTTCCAATTGTCATTTATTTCAGCCTTTTCAATACTCTAGAATAAATTTTCATCTTACTAAACTAATTCAATGATTGGAAGTTCTTTTAAACTTCCAACAGTGAAATTAGAATTTTATAAATAGCCACATTAGTGAATCATGATAAATTCGTTGAGGTTCTCTTCCGGAGTATCAATATCACATGTGCTCCTCTTCTCCTTAGTTTTCATTATTTATCTTTAATGTGTCAGTTAAGAGGTTCCATTAATATTGCTCATATACCGTCTCATAACCATAAGTTTAACTTATTAATTGTGTCTGATTATGAGGGATTCTTGGGCTGCTAATAATTTTATCACGACACAAGGGGATATAGATGCTGTTAAAAATGTTATTGACATGAATAAATGAAAAGTGTGTACATATCTAAATCAATCATGAACGTCTTTGTTCAAAATTTAAGCTGCTAGCTCCTCTTTTTTTATTTGTTTTTATTTACTTAGGTTAGAGTATTACTCCATTAAGATGTTTGATGTTTCTGATTTGAAGAAGAGGAGAAAGTTTTGTTGATTGCAAGAATGTTATGACTTGCTAACTTCTTTGATTTTATCGAATAATAATATTGCATTACCGTGTGAAGTAGGAATCAAAATATATATGTTGATTTCAGTTCATTTATGAAATTGGTTTTTAAATAATCCTCATGAGTTATATTTATTATATCACTCTCTCTAATTAGTTCGAGAGAAGAGTATTATAAAGGATCTAATTTCATGTAGCAGTTGTAGTTCCATTCATATTGGATCTTAAAATTGTTTAGTCTAAATATTTATCTTGTCTATGCCAAAACGTAGCATTATGAAACTTGAATTTTAATTACCAAAAAATAGAAATAATGAACAGTTACGAGATATAGGAGTTCCAATATTACAATTCTATCATTACATTAAATTTATATGTTATAAATTATTTAATAAACTAAAAATTTAATTGTAAATCATCATATTAGTACATGATTCAATCATTTATGTACTTTTAGTCAATTTTATAATTAAGGATGTGTTATTTTTATTAGGAAGATATATAAAATTTCTATTGTAAAAATATTGATTTTTTAAGTAAAAACCAATAAATTTTAAGAAGAGAAAATATGTCATTTGCAATACAAATGTTATGTAAAATTTTTTGGAATAAACGTGCAACGCACGTTTCCAGAACTAGTTTTAGAATAACTACAAAACAAGTTTTGTTAGTACAAATAATATATAGAAATATGAAGTATACCATGGAATCGAAAATTATGAATTATACCTTGCATGAAGAATTACTAGGATAATTCATAAAATAAAATAAAAAGTATCTACCATTGATTCTTGACGGAGGATGAGCAACTCGTGCTGATAACGTTTTATAAAACTTAAGAATAAAAAAATAATAACAAGATGAAGAGAAAGAAGAATATAAGACAATAGAAGAACAATGTAAGCCAACTTTATTTCTTTCATGTGTTCATCAATTCTTCAAGTGTATACAATATGAACCCTTATGCCTCTATTTATAGTCTAACATAGAGGCATACAAAAGGTTAGTCATAAACATGACATCAACATGAATATAATGGGGGAGGTTATGAAAGTGAAAGGTTACAAGAGTAATGGTTATAAAGTTGGAGGTTATAGAGGTTATGTTTATCTTCATAATGGATAAGATTATATAGCAACTTCTTGGTGTAGTGGACATCCACTTATATTATTTTATACTAAAAGTTACTTTTATTCACTTGGGTTAGATGAAAAAGGATAAGTGTGAGCTATTTGTATAACAATAGGGGTACACACGAGCCATTTCATAACGAGACATATATTAGCTCTAAATGACAAAGTTGAGGGGTATATCAGACCGATTTTCCTTATTTTATTATTAGTGTAAATTACATAAATTCCATAGTTTTAATATGAAATTACAATTTCCCTAATAAGTTTCTAATTACATTTCTTAAAAATTAAAAAATTCGGATACAATAATTAAAGCTCGAATACATTAATATGTAGTACGAATACATTAAATAATGTCTCAGATACATAAATATGTAATTCGAATACATTAAAAACTAGCTCAGATATACAATACATAGCTCATATACATTAAATACTGACTCGAACACATTAAAAAAAATAAAAAATTATGAAATTTTTGAAAGTAATAGAAAATAATAGATATAAGTAAAACAAAAAGTATGTATTTCTGTAATTTGTCCATAAAACATTTAATCTTTAGTTCACTTGTATCTCTTTTTTGTTTTCAATTCTTAGCTTCTATTTTTCTTTTTTCTTATTTCTTTTATAAAAAGTTCACTTGTATCTCTTTTTTGTTTTCAATTCTTAGCTTCTATTTTTCTTTTTTCTTATTTCTTTTATAAAAAGTAACTCCCTAACTTCAATATCCTCTTATTTAATTGGGCAACTTTCACATATAGCAAACAAAAAATTCATATTTGTATGCTATAGCAAACTTTGCATAATTGCGCTCCATAGCAAACATTAAAACTGTATAATTCGCTATACATATACAAGTGTATAATTCGCTGGCCTAAATTGTATAATTCGCTAGCCTATTTCGCTGCAATTGTATAATTCACTATCCTATTTCACTGCAATTGTATAATGCACAATTGTACAATCCACTGCCTATTTCGTTGCAATATTAAGTGTATAGCAAGAAGATATATGTTTTTCTTTCGCTTTATACAAAAACAGAAACACAATATATACACTTCTGTTGTATAAAGCTAGAGAAAATTGTATTTCACTGCTATTGTATAATTCGCAATTGTATAATTCGTTGGCCTTTTTCTCTGCAATATTTGAAGTAAAATGTTTGTAAATTGTATAATTAAGTGTATAACACGAAGATATACATTTTTGCATGTGTATATACAATTTTCTCTCGCTTTATACAAAACAGAAACAGAATTATACACTTCTGTGTATAAAGCGAGAGAGGCGAGCGAGAATGGAGAGTGGCGAGCGAGATTTTTGGAAGAGAGACGCTGGCAAATTTTAATTAATGTTTGCTATGGAGCACAATTAAATCAAACCCTAGCTATTCCATTTAATTTAGGTTATTAGTTTGCTATTATATACAATTTTCCCTATTTAAGGTTCTATATCCTACTTTAGGCGCCCCTTCGAGTATAACAATTTGCTCTGAAAATTGGTAGAACCAGATATTTGATAAAGAAGTATATAATAATAATAATAATAAAAATATATATATATATTTGCTAACATGTAATTTTTTTGTTGATCTTGTGTGCCGTCTCATCGGTCTGGTGGGGCCATTCTTAATTTACAAAATTACTCATTATATATATTTTTAAATAAAATAAAATAAAGCGAGACTGCTAATTTTGAAGGTAAAAAAAGTGAATAAAAAAGTAGAAATAAATTAGATAAAGGGTACTTAAAAAACTTTTCCTTATAGTTTAAGGATATTTTGGGATTTTTTTCGTATTTTAAAAAAAGAAAATTTTTCCACTCTTTTTCTAATGAAGTTTTAAAAAATCGTTGAATGACTTAATGAGTGAAATATTAATAATTATGTGAATATTCCTATATATATATATATGAAAATAATCTGAAATATATCCGAACTTTAGCCGAATTTGTTATTATGATATGAAATTTTCATGAGGATCTATTACCCTCTAGACTATTTCATATCATATTTTAAACATATATGTTTGCCCATCTGATCAAGTGCGTGAAAACACGACACATAAGCGCGTAGGGCACCTATTAATTTTTCTAGGCCATTCATATCACGTATCAATATAGGAATTAAACTGTATCTATTTCATTTTACCTATAATTCTAATTCAATTTACACCCTTCTCTTTCACTGGAATACAAATCTGAAAGACCATCATTGAAGGGCCAGGTAAGCTTTCTATTAAACAAATTATTTTCTTTAGTTTCAGATTTTTTTCTTGATCTATTGTTCTATTTGTTATTTAGGGCTTCTAATTTGTTTTCTACGATTTTTTTTTTTTTTTTGTGAGGGTTATCCATGAAAGACGTAAAATTGAATTTGAATAACATTTGTTTTGATAAAGATGATCCAAAGTTGAATGAGGAAGTGCGATTCTTCACAATTTGTTGCTCCCTTTGAAAACTTCTTGGTCTGATAATAATTCGGGACTATGGATCACAAAAGTATAAATATTTTTTATGGAGGTATGATGTGGTTGATGAACGCTCTAAGTTCATCATTCATAAATTGGTGCAGAAAATGAAGAACATGAATGAACTATTAGTTGCAAATGTAAAGAAAATGAAAGATATGGAAGAAATCAATGGCTTTAATGATAGACAAATTACAGAGATGGGAGCTCAATCTATCTTTACCCTATTGAAGGAACAATCTAGTTTGAAAGAGATGGATATGGAGTGCTTTCAGACTGTGAAGAGGTAGACAAACTGATGAGGTGAAGAAGAAACGGAGTAGCTACTTTAGCCTTAATAGGATGTTCATCTTGTGTCTCTTATGTTGCTGTTTGGATCAAAATAGGTAGTTGATGTTGTTGTTTAGATCATAATAGGTGGTTGATGTTGCTGTTTGGATCATAATAGGTGGTTGAAGGATCTCCTTATATTATCGTAGGTTGTCGTTTGAATCAAAATAACTAGTTGAAGATTTCTTTCGGTTGATGCAAGTTTCAAAGTGTTCATGTTTGCTAGTATGTATGATGTATGTATGGTTAAAGTCAATGAACTTACTTTGTATTGGATGCAATATCGTTGTTTATATGAATGATTATCGTGTATGTTACTACTTCGAAAGTGTTTAAATTTAATGAAATGCATATACAAAACATAATTGGATACAAAGTACATTAGAAAGCACAATTGGATTAAAACAAGCAAATGTAACATACATTAGTTGATTAACAAAATCATTATATCAAGTTAACATAGATGTTCAACTAAAGCATCACAACTTCAAAACATGGTAAATAAGATCACATTGTTTGGTGAAATAACTTGCCCAGTAACAATCTTACATCATCTTTTATCTCAAAAAACTATCAAAATGGTTAAACTACTCATGAAGGCATTTTCTGTCTTTGGTTCACTCTCATCCCATCCCTCATCACTTCAAGTTGATTTGATGTCATTGCTTTTTTCCCTTTCCACCTTACACTAGTTGTTGGTTTGAAATCAAGGTCCCAAGTAATATCAACAGAATTGATAGGTTGTCTACAACCTGTATATAATATCCCATTACTTGGAAGTCCTGGCTGTAATATGTAGGAAGAAAATTTTGACAACATTAAGGAAACATTGAAGTTAATACAAAGTTAACAGAGATTTTAGGACTTACATTGTATATTTTTAAGCTATTTTCAGCAATAAAGCTCTCATTCCAACTGTTCTGGACCTTTTAGTAGGTACTGCATTAATTGAGAATGAACAGGTGAAAAAGGTGGATTTGGTGGAGCACTCGTAGTGTAACTTGTTGAATTTTCAAACCACTCATGCAAAGATATCCTCTTTGACACTCCTATACCACTTAGAGGTACTTTGAAACCCCTACCCCTTCCTGGTGCTTGAACACTCGTATTACTTATTCCCCTACCCCTTCCAATGCCTATGCCTCTTCCCCTAGCATGTGTTTTATCAACCCTTCCAATGCCTATGCCTCTTCCCCTTGCAGGTGTTGTATCAGACCTTACAGGTTTTGTGTCTCTTTCTATGTTACAACATGTGTGAAAATCAATTTTATAAAAAGGATTTGAAAATGAAGAGATTCAAAAGTCATACCCCTACCTATAGTTGATGTTGCAATAGGTTCACAAGTTCTTTCAGGTGTTGTATCAGCCCTTTCAATGCCTATGCCTCTTCACCTTGTAGGTGTTTTATCAGCCCTTCCAATGCCTATGACTCTTTTCCTTGCAGGTGTTGTATCAGCCCTTACCAATGTTGTGTCTCTTTCTAATGTTGCACCAGGTGTGAAAATCATTTTATAGGAAGGATTTGAAAATGAAGGGATTCAAGAGTCATACCCCTGCCTATAGTTGATGTTGCAATAGGTCCACAAATTCTTGCAGATGCCTCATTGTTTGTTGTTTTTCTTGGCCTTCCCCTAGGCCTAGAAGGAGGTGCATCAAGATTAACATTTGTTTTTCTTGGTCTTCCCTTAAGCTTAGAAGGTTCTCCATCAGTAGTAGTAGTAGTAGGTGTCTTTCTTGGCCTTACTCTAGGTTTAGGAATTGCTCTACAAGTACCTACTTCATTACTTGATCCAACAGCAACAAAATCTTACAACATAAAATGGATAACAAGTCAAATATCTCAAATATATATACCATAAATAAGGAATTACATATAAATGACATACCTTTAATGGACAACTTCTTTTGTTGTGATTTTTCCCATGACAGATGCTACAAGTCACGTAATTACCTTTTCTTGGTAATTTTTTCAGATTTTTAATCCCTCGATACTTTTCGTTTCTTACCTTTCTTGGCATAGATTTAACAACTAGTGGTTTCACATGAGTATTTGTTGAATCAGGCCACTTTTTCATGTTGGTTACTGGTTGAAGGTAATGACAGTAGGTTCTTAGATAAGTCTCCTTACTGTAGCAATCATTAACATAGCCAATTGCTTTCCAATTCTTATAAAGAATGGCAGCAACGAATGACATGTGGACATGGTATTCCTTTGAGCATCCATGATTTACAACTACATGGCCTACTCCTCATATCAACAGTATGGACATAAGATCCATTTGAAATTTTAAAGCCTCTCTCTCCATTGAATTCAATATGGCATTTTATTGACTTAGCTATGTTCTTTTCAAGCACTCTCAATGCCATTGGAGAAATATTTGTCAACCATGTTTCTGGAAATTTATGAAATTTACCTAGTCTATTCATTACCTTTACCCTTATCTTTTCAAGCACAGTGATAATAGTTTTATGTCTTGGAGCTAAGATCCAAGCATTGAAGCTTTTAGCCATATTATTATCTATGATATCACACTTAACATCAGTCCCAAAGTAAATTTTTCACCAAGTTTTTACATCATACTGAAGTAAATCTGGAACGATATCTTTGTTACCTAACAATGCCATGTGAACCAAATTTGCCTTCAACTCTGCCTCAAAGGTGATTCTTACACATTTCCAAAACTGATTCCTTCTTTCTAAACCTCTGTAATATTTTGCCCAGTTAGCAAGAATGTGTCTTGCACACATCCTATGCTCCACCTCTGATAAAAGATGTTTAACTATTGATGTAAGCCCCTGCAATCAACAAAAAAACATTATTGTTGCAGTTATAAAAATAGTAATGCATTAAACGCAAGTAAATTAATCAAAAACATACCTTTTGCATATCTAAAATTAGTGTATAATCTCTGCCATCACCTAATCCCAGCTCTTTCAACAATTTCAAAAATCATGCCCATGTGTTCTTATTTTATGTTCTACTACACTCCCTGCAATAGGCAACATTTGATTATTGACATCTTTAGCCATAGCAACCAACAATTGTCCTTTAGTTACACCCTTCAAGAAACATCTATCTAAACCAATACATTTCCTACGTCCACCAAGAAAAGTTTTTCTGCAAGCATCAAAACATATATAGAAACTCTGAAAATAATTACCTTCCAAACCATCAACTTTTACTACACAAGTGCTACCTGAATTGATCCTCAACAATTCATCCCTATAGTCAAAAATTCTACCAAACATGATTACCCATTCGTTCCTGCAATATTCTTCGTGTTGCTCTCCTAGCAGTAGTCTTCCCAACATATATTCCTAACTCATTTCTTATTGAAATTTAAAAGTTCAAATGTTTGGTTGCTCACTGATTATATCTTTGTAGTGCTTATACAAGAAATTAGCATTACACATGTAATTTCTTGTGGTCTTCACACATCTGTGCCTAGGATTGTAGGTTTTGATCACAAAGTTAGTGGTACCTCTATTAAGACTTGCATAAAACAACCAAGGATACCCCTCTCTACATCTAACCCTCACCTTTTTGAGTCATTAGTAAACTTTTTTAACTGGACATCTTTTTGAAGTGAATATTTTGTAACAACAACCCTAGAATCATTCGCACTCTCAAAAACCATGCCCAACTGTCACATAACCTTTTCAATAGTTTTATCAAAAAAAAAGTTCTACTATCCCTCATTGTTTCATTATTTTAATCAGTTTCAACACTATAAGCATCAGAAGTACAATACACATGCTCATCCCCAACAACTTTACTTTTTTTATCAACAGATTCAGTCTCATGAAAACTCACATCTGGACCAACTTCAACAACTGAAACTTCTTCAGGGTCTTTTGGTGCTCTTTCTGTTCTCTTCCTATTTTGGTATGACATCTTCTCAACCCTTGAGTTTATATTTTCTTCATGGACACTTCGATATTCACCATCAGCTTCATTTAATAGATCTTCATGGTCTGAATTTGAACTATTTTCAGTTGATTGGTCTGAATCTAGCACTGAAAAGTCATCCTCTTCAACAGTTGGATTAAATGTTAGTTGAGTAGGTGCATCAGTCTCAGGCTCAACAGTTGTAGTAGTAGTAGTTGATGATTGAGTAGGTGCAACAACCTCAGGGTCGCCAATCAAAGAAGTTTGAGAAGCTACAGGTTGATTAGTTGCAACTACTGGTTGAGTAGTTGTAGCTTCAAACTCATTTTCATTAATATCATCAACCCCCTGTCCCCTTCTTTATTAGAAGCACCAAAAGATTCCTTATTGGTAGGAGTGTATTCCAACAAACCAATGGGGCCTCCCAATTCATCAACCATGTGACAAACATAGACCTCAACAATATCTCCATTTTTAAAGCTTTGTGAAAGTTAAAAAAATATCCTCATCATTTTGTATATCTAATAGAAATTCACTCCTAGGTGGCCTAACATAAAATGTGCAACTTTTAGTATACCCTAACTCCTCAATATCATTAGTTAGGTCGAAGTAAGACATCTTATCAATATCCACATCGAATATTCGAGTAATTTCTCCACCCTCATATAATGGTTTTCGACACTTTCTATTCAAAATTCCACCATGGTAATATCTATAATTATATATGTAAAAGCACACATTCTTGAAATTACGTCACAATAGCAGTATAAAATAAGAGCTGAAGAAAATAGTTGGTTCTTAAAAATTGAAAAATTTGGAAGGAAGACAGAAAAATTCAAATTTATCAACAATTGTTACACATATACAACTTAAACATAAATCGCAATCTACTCAAGTCACAATTACAAAGACAAAATTATGAATAGTCAAAAATCTTAATTTATCGACAAACCTTAACAATTTTTACGTTAACAAAATCAATAATAACGTCAACAAGATCAACAATAACTCCGTAGTACATAATTTCGGATGAAAAATTCAGTTGTAAGGTTAGACAACATGAAAAAGGACTAACCTTCAAGAACTACTGATTTCTTCAGTTCAGTTCAGGAATAGTTGCTGCCACGATTTCAGACACGCGATCACAAACACTACCAACAAACACGACTTCAAACACGCTATCAACTAAAACAAGAGTTCTTCTCTGAAATACCATTTCAAACGCTATCTTTGAGTTCTTCTTTGGCCTAGAGTTTGGGGCAGAGTGACAGTGAAGAGTGAAGTGACGATTCATTTCCATTGTTTTTTACTTTTTCAAATAGCAAAAGTATTATCGCCTTGAAACTTTTTATTTGGTATACATTTAAATTATATTTTGTTTTAATTACTTTTTCAAATTTGTTTATTCTGAGTTGGGAACCAAAATAAACCACAAAAATATAAAAATAACTAAAATAAGCCACTATTTTAGTAAGTAACTAAAACAAGCTTAGTGGAAGAAAAAGTTCCACTATATCCAATTTTCTAAACGTTTTTCGTTTATTTTTTATATATAGCGGAACTTTTTCTTCCACTTTATAAAGTGGAACTTTTTATTCCACTTTATAAAAATTTTCTTCCACTTTATAAAAAGTTACCTTTTCATCTTCACCTTCACCTTCTCTCCCTTCCCTTTTCATGGCTTCCAAAAAAAATTTACTTTGAAGATGGTCCCAATCCGACAATTTGAAGCGGCCCCACACTAAACAAATCGAAATTTTGGAGTAGCACAACCCGACAACATACAACTCATATTCGTTGCTTTAGGTGCAAAAATAGATAAGATTGCAACCTTGTACTTATAGGGAAATTTTACCTTTTTTAGAATGTGATTTTGGTTTGATTTAATTTCAACATTAGATTTAATTTAATTTTGGTTAGGAAGACATCTAAATTCATTGATAGAAAACTTTAGGTTTACACGTCCTATAAAAGTTTCAATAGTAACACTACTTCAAAATCATATGAAAATAAAATAAAATAAATTAAGAGGCAGAATATCGTAAAATATAAGACAAAATAAAAGAATCTATGTCATAAAGTACACAAAAATTCATCTTTTTGTCTAGCTTTAAGTTGAAACATTTTCTGATTATTTTTTTTTTGAAAAAAATATCAACAAATCTTCCATAATTTTCCCATATGGTGGATGTTATTTTTTGACTATTTCTGCACCAATTAGGAAGGTGAGCCGTAATTAGGAAGGTCACGATCATCGATATTCACAGGATCAATGGGCTCATCTTGTGTAGTATTTTCTCTATATATGTAAAAAAAATATATAAATATTTGGCTCATGCAATTAACTTACTCAAATAAAAAAACAAGTGTTAGACATACCGATAATCATCTGCATCAAAAGTAGGCGAGACATGAAAATTTGAGGATGTCCCAACATTTTCCGTCATTTCAAAGTGTGAGGACTGACCAAAATAATTATTTAGTCCATAACTTGGAGCAATATTCCTATCTTACTGAGGTAAACCGCTACAAAATATATAATAATAAGAATAATAAATAATATAACTTAATGAATAATTGACAAAATCAACAAACAATAATTGAAATATAATAATTGAGCATTACCGATCACTATCATTGATAGTTTTGTTTAAATCAAAATCATATCGGCCGGTAAGAGTATTTTGATAATGAGTCATTTTAGGAAAATCAATAGATTGAGTTATCGGAAATCCATCAATGTTATTGCGGTTTTTTAATTAGGGATGAACATCGACTGATAAAGGAGAATGTTGTTGACTAATCTTAGGCTCCATCCTAACATAGATTTCAAGTATTTTTAACTTGATTTGATCTCTATAGTCATTTGGAACCCTTAAAAAGTCGGTCAACGATTCGTCGTTATAGATAATTCACTCTCCTACTTGTCCTTGTGATAAAAATGAAGTAGGGTATTTTTCGGCTATAATCAAATTACAATCGTACTGTTTATACCCATTCTTTATAAATTGATGAAATAAATTTATGATATCGGACATTTATTGAATATTTAGCATTGTGTTTGGGAGGACAATTATAATAAATGGTATTTCCGTCATGTATAATTTTGCCATCTCAATAAATTGAAACTTTTACTTTAGGTGTAGAAGATATTTTTTTTAGATTGAAATGAACAAATATAGAAGACTTCATGTTGTAGGTGCTATCAACTATGTATAAACGTCTTTAAATAGATTTTTCAGAATAAAATAATAAAAATACATAATGAAATATTTTTTTCCGTTTTAATGACATATCAAATCAATATAATTTATATGACAACACTGAAAAAGCTTCTTCAAGACGTGAAAAATATTCTTCTTATAAAGTGTAATAAAAAGTTCTACTTTATAAAGTGGAATAAAAAGTTCCACTTTATAAAATGGAATAAAAAGTTCCACTTTATAAAGTGAAAGAAAAAACTCCACTTTATAAAGTGTAAGAAAAAGTTCCGTTATATATTAAAAATAAACGTTATGAAACTAACAGAAAACGTTTAGATTATTGGATATAGTGGAACTTTTTCTTCCACTAAGCTTATTTTAGTTACTTACTAAAATAGTGGCTTATTTTGGTTACTTTTAAATTTTTGTGGCTTATTTTGATTCCCAACTCGTTTATTCTACTATCACGTACACCTTTTTTTCCGTTGCTCCTAGTGTGACTATACACGCGCGTCAGCTGGCAAAAATAGTGATGATGTGGATTTTGACCTGAATAAATAATAGCCACCTAAATAAATTAAAATGACAAAAAATAAATATCATATTCCAACTTCTCCACCTCTCCCGCCTCATCTCAGCCATAATAGTGGTTCCACTATCAGCAGAATGTCATTCTTGAAAGGAACACAAGATTCAAAATTGGCAAAGTATATTATGGACCGTCTCTAACCAAAGCCCCCCAAAATAAGAGAAAAAAACGGCGCTTCCTGTTTGATAGGAATGTTGATGGCATGGATAGCCAATGAGATTGAAAACATCGGTTACTTGATTTATATGTTTGGGAACCATGGCAATGTTGGGTGTAATGAATACTTTTTGTCAATATTAATAAAAAATGGAGATTTTACATTTTTTTTTATTATTGTAGCTTTATGACGTGGCAAAGAATCACTCCCTCACGCGCCTAGTAGAGTGTGATTTCAATTTCTACGTCAGGTGGAAAGAAAAGGTGCACGCGTTGGATGAATAACAAGTTCGGGGATGATTCAAACAAAATAAAGTTTAAGTGTACACCGAATAAAAAACTTCAAGTTTAGGGGGATAATGAATACTTTTGTCTTTTCAAATATGTTTATTTAATGAATTAGTTTAATTATTTGGGAACAAAATGACTAATTTATTAAATTTAATGTATTATAATGTGTGTGTTACAAACTCCACTAAGTATGCGCAAAAATACGGTATTAAATAGTCTGAGGGTAATAGGTCCTCATGAAAAATTGGTTTCGTAATAATAATTTTGACAAAAATTCAAATATTTTTTAGACTCTTTTTCCATATATATATATATATATATATATATATATATATATATGCACTAAAATACCCTCAAAGTATTGGAAATGGTACAAATTTACCCTTTCCACCTACCTATTGGGTCCAAAATACCCTTGTCATCCACCTTTTGGTTCAAAATTGACCACTTATTTAACGGTTTTATGTTTAAACTATTTAAATATTTTTTTAAATACGTGACACTCAACTATTTGTTATAATTTAATTTATTAGTATAATTTATAAATTATTCCACTACCCACCCATTACTAATTAAATCCTCCAAATTAATAAACTCGTCACATTATTTATGCAACTACAGAAAAATTACTGCCAATTGAGTGTTTTTAAAAATTTGAGACGAAAATATCTATAGAAGTAAATTTTCATACATTCAAGTGTCTAAATAAAAATTACCGATAAACTTAAAAGTCTGACTATGTTCATCTTAATAATTCTTACGTCTCAATCATGTGATGTTACTTCATAGACAATTTTTTTTCAAAACAATATATTAAAGGTTTTAAAACAAATCATAAATATTTATAAAATTATATTTTAAAAAAGTGCATGAATTAATTCGGGATGTATTACTTCTTTATCTTTAACCATAAATTTCTAATTCAATCTTGAAAGAGAATCCTATTGAAAGTGTCCTCCTAAATAAGCGGCTCAACATAAATTTAATTGGGACTTCGAATCGGACTCGAATAATTTTGGATGTCATTTTCAGGAATCTATAATTTTATTGTGTTTTAGTATTTTTCATGACGATTTTGATATTATAGTTGGATTATTAATTTGGTGGTGTTTAGTTAGTAATAGGTGAGTAGTGGGTTGTTATATATGATACAAATAAATTAAATTATAACCAATAGTTGAGCATCAAGTATTTTAAATAGTTTAAATTTAAAATCATTAAATAAGTGGTCAATTTTGAACTCAAAGATGGATGATAAAGGTATTTTCGAGCCAATAGGTGGATGTAAAGGGCATTTTGGAGCAAATAGATAGATGAAAGATAATTTTATACCATTTTCAATACTTCAAAGGTATTTTAGACCTTTTTCCAATAATTATTTTTACAAAAACTGACATTTTGAGTAAACTACACCAAGGAACCATCTAGATGATATTTTCTCCCCAATAGTTTATCCAAACATGCATAATATTTTGTGCTAATTAGTTTACAAAATATATACATATGCATATAATCTACATATACATATAAATACCATTTTTAATAAACTAGATGCTAGAATGGTATATTGATAAGGTAATAGACATAGATTTCTCCTGAAGTTATTTTGAAAAGTCAGTTACACGCTTATACTATTATGACAATCTATTACACACTTTTACTATTTCAAAAGTGAATTTATTTAGGAAAAATGTGCATTATAGTAAACTATTAATTCAAAATAAATGTTATAGTTACAATTTCATTTCATTCTAATTCGTAGAAAACTTTTTTCCATTCGCCTCTCTCCCATGAATCTCGCTCGCCACTCTCTGGCTCGCTTCTCTCACTTTATACAAACATAAATGTATAAATTGTATTTTGTTTGTATAAAGCGAGATCTCTTCATCGTATACACTTATAATTGTACAAATACAAATCTTTCCCTACCCATTTCTATTTTATCTTTCTATCTTTCTCGCTTTATACAAACCCAAATTATACAAATATAATGTATAGTTTGTGTGTTGTATAAAGCGAGAGAGTGAGATTCGATATACAAATAAAAATGTTCTAACTCGATTCAATTGTATACAAATTCAAATTTCATGCATATATACAAACACAATCACATATACATATACACAGTAGTTACATAATACAATAATGTAACCAATATACATATACCATCATTGTGATTTTATACAAATCAAATAAAATGCTTGTGAATCTAATGCCTGCAGTTTATACAAATTAGATACTCTAGCAAACTATGTTGCTATAAAAAAAAAATATGCGCGTCAGATTAATCAAAGTAGAAAAAATAATCAAAATTCAGTTAAACTCCACCCTATCATCCACATCTCTTCTTCTTCTTCATTTCCACCCTCTTTGAGGAAACACATTTTTTTCTTTCTTTTAGGCAAATTTCTTTCATTCTTCCTTTTCGTCTTCATCAATCTAAGTTTTGTGAGTTTTAATTTGTGTTTGCTAACAAAGAGTTTCTTAATGTCATCGACAGAATACAGTATTGGGAATTACTTAGCCGCCACAACTATAACTGGCTTCTTCGAGTGAAAGGGCTCTAAATTTCAATTTGTGTTCTTGTCGGCCATCGTCGATTTTTTTTTTAAAAATTTGCTATGAACAATACAATTATTAGAGAATAATAATTATTTAGTATAAAATATAGTCAACAAAAGAAAAGTTAATTAAAAATAAAAAATGTAATTTTGTAAAATTTCTAACACGATGCTGAAGTGGCAATGAATGTAATACACCATATATTGTAAGAGTGGTATTACACATCCCAAAAGTAAATAAATCCACTTTTAAATAGTAAATTGTGTGATAGATCATAACTGACATTTCTAAACAAGTTCAGGAAGAAACATAATCTTTTCGATATAGATAACTACAAACTACTCATGTTCACATTGTACAATATAGTTTTCTATTGAAGAAAGAAACAAACTGTAGTCTACGAGAACCAAAGAACTCTGCTCAAGTGAGTTTTTAAAACATATGGTCATCCCATGTCCGGGAAAAAGAAGGAAAATTGCATTGGGTTGATGGTTACCGACAAATCATGATAAACTAATTCTGCTGGCATGAAATGAACAGGCAAATCATATAACTGATCTAGAAAAAGATTGGAATTGAGACATTTTTGTTAGTGTACAATCATATATATCTAGAAACCCAGACAATGATTTTACCAGCTTTAAAGCTCAACTACAGAAGTCTTTATTCTAGTAAAACCTTTGTCTGTCAATTGGCTTGGGTAGCAAATTGCACAATAATCTCAAAAAATTTGCAGAATTTTCCATGAGACATTTTGCATTGAAATATACAAGGAATCCGTCCAACTCACCTGACAACTATGACCTAGTTATTTTCATCAGAGAACTATGTAAATAATCTAATAAAGTGGACAAATATTGTTGGACATCCCAAAATAGTATAGTGAACAACTATCGTTAGACACCAAGAGTAAAAAGAAAGACCTTATTGAAAACTGTGCAAATTTCTGTGATCTCCAAGACAATTTTAATGCATGCATTCTTTTCTTTAATATGGTAAATAATTTAAATGCAAGCATTCATTTCCTATAAGGTGTTGTTATCTGACAGCAAAAAGTGCCAGTAAGTTGGTAATTGTTCCTTCTTTGTCACATCCAAACAGGACAATTTATATCAGGAGGTGTTCTCTCCCATACTCGCGCACAATCACAGGCACACTTGTGGTTGGTATCTGGAAAACACAAAAAAGCCATGAAATGAGCAGGGGTAAGAGTTGTATCCTTTAAGATTTCACACTGCGATAATCAAATATATATCTAGTACTCCACGTGGAAACCCAAAGAACTCAGATTGAAATCAAATTTGAGAAGTACACTTACCATGCCATAATCTGTAATGATCATTGAGATATAGTCTGACGGAGTAGCATCATACCTGTTAAAAACTTAAATATTAGATGGATGAGAAAATTCTATTTTTCTAATTTCCTCCAAGACTAAAAACTTCTCTGAGCAAAAGTAACATCTTCTACATTTGTGCGTACTTCTTCAACATCATCTTAGGACTTGCACTTTCTCTATGACTGGCGTCTTAGGATTCACTTTTACATTTTCTGGACTAGTATTTGCATTACAACGCATCTTTGTTTTTGGACTCATTTCTTGTTCACACTTCACAATGATATTCAATTCTTAAATAACTGTTTTAAGTCCTGAAACTTTGAGCAAGTCAACTTACAAAGGTGTCGAGGCAGTGATTTTAGGAGGACCATATCAGTGAGGAATGACTTCTCCTCGTGGCTCAAGGACAACTTTATTTGTTCTTCCAAATGTTTGGTAGCTCTAGAAGATATTTTTTGTTCTTCTGAACTCCTACTCCATAATACTTCATAAGATTAAAGTCAGCTTTTTCTTTCTTGACGTCAAGAAAGTTTTCCCAGACATCAGTCACGTTTCTTCTTCCCACCCCGATGCCCTTGTAATGTATCAATGCACATGGTGCAGAAAGAAGCTAAGGAGTTGACCATAACAAACTCTCCCTCAATAAAAGCTCCATTTAATAAAACAAGGACAAAAAACACACAGAGAGCTTTATAACGATCAAAGGTAACTATCATTTATCCTTCAGTTGTGAAAGAAGACTAAAAGAAGAAAATCACTCACATCAAATTCAGAAGCTGAATATTATCATTACTTCTCCAGTTATCCAAGTAATTGACATCCAGTCTACCAGGAATCTTGGAAATGACATCTGGGTTACCTGCAATTGAGTTAAAAACAATAAAGCAACATATAACGTTGTAATATATGGCAGAAAAGATAATCTATAAGCAGGACATACCCAGCTCATTGGAAGAAACAGAATCAAGTTGTACTCTCTCATGAAACTTATAAGCTTCACAACAAATCAGCAGAGGAACACGGAATGCATGAGCAACCATAGCAACACATGCAGTCCCAATTATAGAGTACACAGTCCCATTAGATAATACAGATTCAGCACCCATTAACACTCTAGAGACTTCATGCATAATGTACGAAACAGCATTTATATGAGTATATGTACAACTTAGGCCCTTCCTTACCAACCTCCGAAGTAGTGCCCGGCCTTCAAATTTAGGGCGAGAATCAACCACTATTACACGGAATTGTTTCCCAAGCTCATAAGCATGTAGCAGAATCATCTCAACAACAGAGGAAGAACCATACGTGAGAAGAACGTCACCATCTCTGATCTTCATAACTGCCTGTCTTGTTATTACTCTGCCAGCTAATACTATCTTCTCATTCATGAAGCGCTCAATATCTGAATACAGAGCAGCTTTTGCTTCTGACTCAGAAAGAGTTAAAGATAACTTGGCTATACGAGCTTTAAGAAAGCGAATTGCATTCCCCATGCTAATAGAAAGAGGCCTACACTCATTAAGAAATGATACGTAGCCACTGATTCTTGCTGTTAAATCTCTACCTAGAGCTTTTTCCCGAGGTGTAGAGTAATCTTTGATGGCTTGTTGAAATGCTTGTAGCATTGCAACACAGCGAGCATTGGCCCCAACTACATCTCCAGCCAAATACTGCAATCCGACCTGGTAAGATGTTCACAATCAATCATGAATAGTGCCCGCAAAATGAGCCCATTTTTTGGTAACCCGCCCATATTTAATGGGTTGGGTGAGTGACATTTTACGTGGGTAAATATGGGTTGATACCCATATTCAACCCATGAGAATATGGGTAAAATATGGATTAGCCAAATAAGTTAAGCTTCTAACTTTTATTAACTCAAAATTCATGATATTACCAAATATATTGTAACTTCTCTTCCTTTTTATGTTCTATAAAACTAATTATATTTCTCTATAATTGAAAATGTGAAGTCTTTGGCCCTCCAAAAATATCTATTTTACATGTACATTTCTTTTTTTGATTATAATCATATTTTTTTTATTTGTTTGATTTTATGTTGGATAACAAATAATAGTGTAAAATAAGCAAATCATGTACTAGTATTGACATTGGTTAAAGTGCATTAAGCATTTTTTGGGGTGTGTTTGGTATTTAGAAAAAACATTTTCACCCCTACTATCGACCCCCACCCCCAAAAAAATTTTAAGTTTATTTTTAAAAAATATTTTGAACTTTAAAATTTCATTATTTTCACCCCTACCCTCAAACCCACCCACCCCCACCCCCAAAGATTAATTTTAAGTTTGTTTTTTAAAAATATTTTCAACTTCAAATTTTTATTTTTTCACCCCTACCCTCAAT
>NC_028648.1:48044722-48088556 GCF_001406875.1 Solanum pennellii | reverse complement strand
CCCCAACCCCGAAAAAAATACTTTTATGATACAATCAAACTAAATGAAGCATTTTACCCAACCCATTTGTTACCCAGAGGCCAGATCAAATATGGAGGGTTGAATTATTACCCATTTTATGTTGACTCATTTTAAACCCGCCCAAATTTGACCTAACCGCCCATTTGCCACCACTAATCATGAATATGTGCAACATTTCTAATACATTAATATCATACTCGAACTAACAATGCTTTGAAGTCCATATCTAATCACAAATTAAGACCGACAGTTGTACAAAAATTTACACTAAAAATTACATTGTATAATGATGTGTTCAAGAAAATAAAATTACCTATAGTAGAAAACTTATAAATGCTAAAATTATAAAAAGAGCCTGTAGCTCAGAGATTAGATCATCTCTTTCCTGAAGTAAGAACATTCTAGAAGACAAAATAAGAGAAGGTTGCTTGAGATTGTTTAACCATATCCTGTTTATATCTCCAAATGTATCCGTCCGTAGGTGAGGAGGCACCATGGTGCTTTGATGGATTAAAAGGGACGAGTAGAATGAAGTCGTCTCAAAAGGCTTACAATTTCTTGGAGTTCATGAAACTTGGCAAAAGATCGAATAAAAAAGAAGAAAAACCCATATAGGCAATATAAACTAATGAGGACTAAGGTTTAGTCATGTTACTACACTTCCATTGGGATTGAGGCATTATAATTAGTTAGAAGAGAAACACAAAAGGTGAAAGTCATGTCAACAGTCGTCTCAGCAGTCTGGTGGTGATAGTATTAGCGCATCAGAAGACATATACATGCTCACCAAGGAAGATGTGAGTGTAAATCTCCTTCTTAGTTCTTACTTGCTGAATAAAGTCTTCCAAAACAAGCTTAGTAGCTTATACAACTATTTCTTGAAATGGTTTCCCAAATTAAAGCAGAAACAAATGAAAATGGGAAATGATGGGTTGGAGGAGGTTACCTTGTAAACTGCAGGATGCATGGTATCAAGGTGGAAAAACCTCGATTCAAGATCAGGTAGCTGAGTTCCTTGTTCATACTGCGGTAAATGCCGAAACAATTCTACTCTATTTCTAGCTTCAATCTTTTTAACTAGTGCACGCTTCTTAGCTTTTTCAACACGATTCTTATCATCAAATTGCATCCTAGGAGCTGGTACATCTTTCTTGCGATCCTTTTCTGGTGGTCGGTCACCTCCTTTTGTCTCAGAAAGAGCTGCAGATGACATCATTGGTCCACCATCTTTCTTTTGTGGAGGCTGCTTAGCAGGTTTACCAGACTGTCCATGTAACTTTACCACAGATTTTCCCCCAGCTATATATGATAACAAAATAAAGTACATCTTCAGAAAGCTAATTTAACAACTCAGCAAAAAAGAAATGCTGACCTAGCTTTAATTAGAGGATACAGATTTTGAAAGCTACCAATTACTATCATGTTTTCACTGTTCAGAAATCTTTCCAAGGTAATACCACAATACTAAACCTTCCGTCATGTTACCAAAGAAAAAAAGAACTACTACTAGTACACTTCATTTCAAAGCTAGTTATTGACTTATGGTCGACTATATGAATCCTCAATATTCATGTTGCTCCATTTAAATCCATATCACTCCAATACTGGTGTTTCAAAAAAAGAAAGACCAAACAAAATGAACATTCAATTGATATCTTTGAGGCAATATGTTGGGACAGGTAAAACTATTGAAGAACAGAATACTATAAGCTGTTAAGCATAACTAATAGATATTGGCAAAACGAAAGCAGCTTCTACAGCTGAGAATAAAATATATTTAAGGCCAAAAAGGGTAGACAAATAATAGGTTGGAGGAGCTATTGGACAGAACCAAAATTATCAAAATCCCCCATGGTCAGAAATTCTAGAAATATGTAATATAAAACTTAAAACCTGAAAACATAAGATTGGTGTTTCAAAACGCCAGCATATTGAATAAACTAAATTATCCATTAACAAGAGAGAAGCAATAATAGAAATTCTAACACCAAATAATCTGTACCTACATTGGAACCCAAACTAATCCAGGTTGGGATGGGATGAATAGGATCCTTCTACCCTTGACCAGAGTATGGGGTTCGAGCCTTGGGTATGGAAAAAATTCTGATAGGGAGCAATTCCCCCATAAATGGGCCTTACTGGCACGAATCCTAGTTAGGGATCCGATGTAGGCACCGGACAAATGAAACAAATTTGTGTGACAGACAAGTTAGCCCCAGATGAAATCTAAATTTAATAAGGACAAACCGGTTTACTAAAGTTTTATCGGAAAGAAAAGAAACTTTAAAAGCCTTGCTTCCATCCTGCTCCTCTATGTGCAGATAATGTATAGTAGTTGCTTTCCTAACTGAAAAGGAAGATGATTGAAACCTTTTCCCGAAGCTTTTGCAGCTCGTTGAGTCTCCTGCAGCGCACGCCTTTCAGCTTTCGTGGTCTTTTCTTTCAGTGACTTTGCATTTCTTTCTACTTCAGTTGGTGTTTCAGCCACTAGTGCACTGACCCGTTCTGCAAGAGAAAAGATCTTTTATCCTCATCTGAGAAACACTCGTTCTGGCAAGATCAAAATTCTTTAGAGGGAGGAGAACTCTCCTTTGAGCGAACCTAACTGTTGTTTATCAACGAAAAAACGAGTTTAGTGCTGATAATGCAAGCACAAAGCCTTAATTAGCACTGGCATTCTTATTGCTCTTAATATGTGATAGCTCAGACGAACCTTGAACTACATCAGTAATAATGCTCCATATGTCATCCTAATATAGCATTAAACATTGTCATATAAACTCCCATGCATAAAGCTAAAATTGCAAGATGCTACTGAATGTGGACACTACATGGTATCAGAAGAGTACAGCTACACAAAATAGCTGGTTTTAGTGTCCAATTCGTATTTCGGACTGGGTTCAGAAATTTAAATCTACAATATCATCTAGTCCACATCGAGCAGACAAGCAAATGAGCAGAAGTTCCTTCTTTTAAATTTTCCACATACATTCAAAATTTTTTTTGACATTTTCCACATTAAAATCCCTAAACTAAAACTGAGGGAATCATAATGTATGCCTATTTTGCACCACTATGTTAACTCCAAATGCAATAGCATAAAATTTCTAGATTACCCATGCTAGAGGTATCCTGATCGTCTTTCAACTCAGTCATTGATTTCGCAGGTGAAGTCAAACCGAAACCATCGGTTAAACGAACCCACTGAGAGGAGTCCTCGGAAAATTCGCCGTCTACACCAATTCCGCTGGATGCCGGTGAAGTTCCCAGCACGGACTGCATAGGATTGTAACTTCCAACCACAAATTGCTCACTTTCGTCAAAAGAAGTTCGTCGAGGCCGCGACAAGGTAGAATTGGGAACAGGCACAGCTTGTGAGACGCTGTCGAAGGCATGAGAGATCATCGCCGGAGATGAAGAGTTCCCGGAGGGAGATGCGGCAAGCCCGAGATGGTTATCCAGGTCGGGTGCGAAAAATCCCACCCGACGAACCTTTGGATCGATAAGGCGAGAAGGTCGACGAGGATCCATGGATAGATGATAGAAGCAAAGGTTAGGGTTTAAATGGGAGAAAAATGAGCAGTTGATTAAACATTTGCAGGTAATCAAATGGTCATCACTTGGCTAACTGCTAAGAGAAACGCTTGCCAGAAACTTGTATTTTTATGGCGTTTCGATTTAAAAGATAATTTAAATAAAGTTTGTAAAGCAAATCAAACAAAGAAAATTGAATTGGGGTGTTCTTTTATTTTTTTGGGTCTCAAAATTAATATTGAGAACGTATTTAACCAGGTAAGGTCAAATGTCAATTAAGAATTTGATTAAGTCAATTGTGAGTTAAGATAATATTTTTAAAACGTATAATCCATATGTAATCACATAGAGTTGGTAATAATTTCCGGTCAGGAACTTAAAGTATGTCTCATTCATTTTTAAGCATTTGATGTTGAGATTTGTTGTGTTATTTTGAATTTTTTTTTATCAATCAATTAACTATAGATCTTGTAATGACGTGATAAAGTGACGAATTAAATAAAAATATTTATTATTTATAATTAAAATAATTCTTAAATAATAAATTTAAATAGAAAAAAATGAACAAAAACTCAATGTAGGCATTTTATATCCGAATAATAATATATATTTTAAAACTATTTTAAAATAATATTTTCGAGAAGCACACTTCCCAACCTCAACCCCCAACCCCAATCCCTCCTCCAGTCAGATTATTTCTCAACCTCCCAACCCTAACCTGTGACTAGGAATGACAAAAGGGCGGGGCGGATGAAGAGCGGGGCAAATTTTGCCTCATGCATGGTGGGGCAGGATAGGTATGACTTTATGCAGATGCAATTCAGGGCGGGCTGAAACAATTTTTAAGGAATGTAAGGTGAATGCGGGTTGTGAAAAGTGCTACTCCCTCTCGATATACGCTCGCCACTTTCTCTTGCTTCAAGTTTTCGGTGGAGTTCACTTTACAAAACTTAAGATTGTGTTATATTTTTATTGATATCAATCATCTATTGAGTTTTCAAGGAGATGTTCTACAATATTCTACATAATTTTACTTAATTAGTTTCTAATATTGAGAAAAATATTTATAAGTTACTCCAGCTTCTCTCTTAGCTACTTTGTCATTGTTTTTTTTCCAAATATTTTGACACTTAAGTTACACCATAATTTTCTGAAAACACTTTAGCTACACTGCAACGGTATGTTATAATTTTCTTGAAATTGTATTATTTTGTGCGTTATTTAAAAAATAATGGCATAATACACAAATATTTTTTAGCTTGACGTTAGTTGACAACTATGACCCTTAACTTTGAACGTGAACAAATAGACACTTAAATTTGTATAAAATTGAACAAATAGACACACATGTCCTACATGACATAATACACGTAGGACACAAACTTTTCACATAGGGTGTCATGCAAGATGAATGTGTCAATTTGTTCAATTTTATACAAGTTTAAGTGTCTACTTGTGCACATTTAAAGTTAAGGTCATAGTTACCAACTGACGCCAAGTTAAGGGTTATATTTATGTATTATGCCAAAAATAATTTAAATACCAAATCAATATATATATATATATATATACACACACACACACACACACACACACACACACACACATGAGGACAATAGAAAAGGTGATGTGACACCACTTTATGGCCTCCATTTGCATTTAGTTTTTTTTTTTTAAAAAAAATAAATTAATTATTATATCATAAAAAGAATTATTAAAATTATTACAAATAAATATTTTATTAATGGAGGATCGTTTATAACAAAAACTCTTCATCTTTTTTATTTATTTATCTCACTTATAATAAAAGGAGAAATATAATTTTTTTTGACTTTTTCAAATTTAAATTAATTATTTTATTATAAAAATATATTATTTTATTTATACAAATAAATATTTTATTAATGTAGAAACATTTATTAAAAAACTCTCTATATTTTTTTCTATTTGTTTATCAAACTTCCAATCATGAAATCATAATAATTTCTTTTTACATTTTAAGTATTTTTATTTTTATTTTTTAATTTATTCACTAGGGATTACTAATCATGACTTGCCCCTTTTTAATTTTTACTTTTAATAATATTCATAACTCTCATAATTTTTATGTCCATAACCTCCAAATTAAATTTATAAGTTTATGATGTCTTATGGTATTCCTTTATTTTGCCTATAAATTCATATTAGTTTCACGAAGATTCACATTCATAATTATCATTTCTCTTTTCATCATATAGGTTTGGTTTGTAACAAAAAAGAAGTACATGGAAGTAAGAAATATTTCATTGCAAATTTTTATTTTTATTTCCTCTATTTTTGTCTATATAAATTAGTATTTGGTTGTGAATGAAACTTACATTTAAAAAAAAATGCACATGAAGTTAATAAATATATCATTCTCAAGTCCTTATTTTTTCATTTCCTTTATTTTGTCTTTATAAATTCATATTTATTTTCATGACGATTCACATACAAAGTTATAATTTCTCTTCTTCATCGTACTTTTTTGCGAATTAACTAACATGAAACAAAAAAAATATATATATGAAGGTAAGATATATTTCATTCTAAAGTCTTTCTTTTTATTTTTATGTACTTAGACATGCTTTCTTAATATATTTTTTTTATGTTTGTATTATAATTTATCAAGTAAGTATGATTAGAAAAATCTCTGTAATTGTTAACAATGTGTTGTCTGTATGCAAATGCTCTTTCTAATAGTTAGTTTTCCAGATTTAATATTATTTGATTATAATATTTGTTAGATTTCAAGAAATAATTATTATTTAGTATTGGTAGTACTATTGAAAAGATAATATACAAATATATTAAATATAGTTTATATTTCGTTCTTTCTTTTGATATAATTATTTTTAATTGGTATATGATTTTTTAAATTCAATTGGTTGCATATAATGAAGAGTTTGACATATGGATCAAAACATGATGACACGCGGATCTCTTTGCAAAGGAAGATGGCAGAAAAAAAAAGTGAAGCATAATTAGAGATTATTTTTTCACTTTGAATTGTATTAGCAACTTAGTTACTTTTGCTAGAGTTTTTTAAAATTTTATTTTGTATAAATTATTTAGCTAAATATATTGTATTGTCAATGCTAATCATTTGATCCTTTAGTATTCTACTTTCTTTTTGCTATGAAAAAAATTAATATAATTATTTTATTTTAACAACAACAGCAAAATTTATGATGATTAGTTTCATTTTTATTATAATTATAAAAAGTAATTGAAAAATAAAATATTATTTTCTTGATGTCATTTTTTGTGTATATAACAATCTGTCACTGTTCTTTTTGCTTCGAAATGTATTTATAATTTTTTTGTAGTCACCAATTATTATATTTTCTCTGTTCTTTTTTTGTATTTTCACCCCTTATTTTTATTTATTTATTTTACAAATAAAATCAAAACATAATTAGTAATACATTTATTGTCTTTTATAACTCATGTCTCTTCATCTTACTTGTAATGTTTGATATTAAATATTATTCATAACTTTTATATGTTTTATTTTTCGGAAGTCTTATAAATATTTAAAAAATTATAATAAGTAAATGCAATAATAAAATTAAAAAAAAATCAATTTTGTTTTGATGAAATTAGAGTTTGAATAGAACATTAGTACTCCTAGAAAAGATATAGAAAATTAAAACATATAAAATATTTCAACGTAATACAATATATTGTTATTTTAACATATTGTCTCTTATTCCATTTACTTTATCGCTGTGAATGTTTTGTTCTAATATATATATATATATATATATATATATATATATGTAATANGAGAAATATTAATATTATCTATATATTTGATACTAACCTAAATATTACATGTTTCATATTATTATCTTATAAATATTTTATATAATCGCGCAAAGCGCGAACAGTTTCACTAGTGAGACATAAGCTTGACCACAGATTTGCTAACCCCTTCTATTAAACAAGAGAAAATATTTATATCCCAACTACATGATTGAGACAATGATATCTCTGTATGTATAGCTTGTAGGAAATAGTATAACAGTTACAAGTTTATTTATTTAGCAGAAAAGTAAAAAAAAAGTTTTATGAATTTTATTTGTTGTGCAAAACTCAATTAAGAAAGAATAGAAACTACGCAAGATGGAGCAAACGGGTCTATGCAGATGCAGATTGAAAACACAATTTTTTGCTATGTGAGGCGGAGCGGGGCGAGTTAGTATGTTTGAGGGTCTATGCTGGTTTTCCCCACAACCGTACCGCCCCATTGTCATCCCTACATGTAACACCTCAAAAGTCCCTCATATTAGGTTTGAAAAGTTAAGAACATTTTAGTTGCGGAGTTTCTTTATTTTATTGAAACCATAACCACAAGTCATAGATATGTTCCGTTCAATATTTATGAATGGACTTTATGAATCGTGTTTGGTTCCAAGAGTTGTACAATAAGAGTCGTAGAACAATCTCAGATACTCATAAAATTTCTTGAATAGGATGAGAAGGATGTACATTGTAGATGGATCTACAGTTCGTAGAAAGGGGTCTCATAGATTAGACTTCAGGAAATAGGTGTTTTAGTATATTGTTTCTTACAAATGGACAGTACAGATCGTAAAAAGCTTTACAGATCATGGGTTGAGCCTCATAGGTCATTCTTTAGAAACTTTGTGATTTTAGGTTTTTGTTTCTATGAACGGCCAATACTGGCCGTGTAGGAAAGTATTGGAGTGTATGCTTCCACTTATCTTAGATAAGACCTGGTCCTCTTAATACTAGTGCACAGTTATTAAAGAACACAAACATAAAGTAAAAGAGACAATCACTTTTACGTGGAAACCTCCTTACTCAAGGGAGTAAAATCATGACCCGTTCTCAACAGGACTTTTCAACAACCACTTTCACTAATCTTCCACAAGCAAAAGTAAAAGTCGATTACAAACAAGAGACTAAACTTCTAGCTTCTTCACTAAGCAATACACCCTACTATTTAGCTGAGCAGCAAACAAACAGATTCAACACTGCTTAGTAAGAACCTAAGTTACCCGTAACCTAAGCCCTTACAATAAAACACCCAAGGTTTGATACATTTCTGTCAAGATCGAAACTAATCCTATAATTTAAGAACAATTACAAGCAAATAGAAAAACAACAGATAAGAAGAAGAGCTGAAAGTCGTTTAATCGATATCTTGCTATTCTTGATGCTTGAAAGTATTTTTCCTTTGAATGAATGAGTAATGTGTTTCTTTTTTGTTTGATATATATCATCAAGACTTGTTAATAATCAAACAAAACAACCTAGTCGATTTTGATTGGAGAAGTACACTGCTCTTCACCAACCTCCCCGACGAAGATAACTTTTTACAACTGTCTGTACTTTTCGCAGATGGGACTATTTTATTCATACTCTGCAGAGGACCGGGTCCCTGCACTTGTGAGGAATCATCAAAACATCTTGAGGCGAGTCTCCTATCAGAAAGTAATTTACATGTCTTCTATTTGGTCCGTAGATGACTTCCGATAAATTTTAATTAGGGGTCTTTAGGTACTTTTTTAAAAACTCTATTGATATCTATACTAGTCGTTTTGGCCAATCCTAAGTGTGTTTAGGTTATTTCTAAAGACCCTAAACCCTAATACTCTCCTAATTCTTCCAAACAGAGTTCATACTAGTACACTCCTTAGAGTCTCCAATTAGTTGTGATAAAATCATGTTTTAAGATTTTCGATTGTGAACTTGTTGTGATTAAATAATCACTCCGACTTGATTATTGGATTGTTAGTCAAACACCCACCCCATTTACTTACATGTATAAATTTATCAACAAATGAACTTCTAGTGAGACAGAATACCTTATAACATGAATTATATTTATCCGTTTCCTCTAGGATCTTCTCGAAATCTTTATTGGGTTATATATTAGAAATCTTGATTGGGTTATAAATTGCAAGCGATGGTCTACACATTGAACTTAGATGTGTAGTTGAACTTTTGCAGTTATTCGAAAGGGGAAAGCTTCAAAGTGATGGTTCTTGCTTGTGGTTCAACTCCAAAGTAGGTTACAATTTTCTTTTTTTAGAATTATTTAAATTCTATAAACTTGAGTTGCATGATCGTTAGACAAGATTCTTAGAGTAGATATAGACATAAATTTGTATGGGGTGGAGTGTTGGTCATTTAAGAACTTTCATATTAAGAAGATGCAAGTGGCGAAAATGAGGATATTGAGATGGCGATAAGATTAAGAATAAGGAATACATGAGGAAAGAGAGGCTGACATGGTGAAACAAACTATATTTCCAACACAAACACTGATATATAATGTTCACTGGATACAAATTACAACGTATAATACGCCCAACAAAGTAATAACATACTAATTACAAATAAATTACATAGAATAAGGTAACTAGAAGGAGATATGGGATATCAGAACAGAGAAAGGGGATGAGAGTTAACCGAAAGGCAAAGCTTCGACATAATTTTCATAACCGTTCTTCTAACTTCTAGTCCTTTTTAACAAATGGTTATTGGGCCTGCATCCCAAATAAAAGCCTCTAATAGCCCATAGGCCCTTACGGTGTCATCTTGGTTCACAACAATACTCCCGCCCTAAAAAAGAACCTTGTCCTCAAGGTTCTAGTGGAATCACCCTGACATTACAATAGTACATCTGTCAAGGCTTGAAGGCGAGTCGCGAGCAACTGCTTCAGTGTTAGAATGAAAACCAAAAGTTGCTAACCTTAAGTACTGATAAGTCATCTCCAATGCCCTTTGCAGATTCTAAATTACCAAGATGAATAACATCTCCTGTAATTACATTAGTGGTCAGGCCTTCATTTTCCACGAGTTGCTCTTCAATGCTTCTAAGTCCACTATTAGTTAAAGCAACAGTAGCAACTGAAACTAATCTCACCAATTCAACCTCAATTAGTCACTTTGCCTGAACATATGCATACCTATCTCTTAAAATTGCAAACTTCACGTCGCACTTCAATCTTTTTGCTTGTGCAATTGTGTTGGACAATTCTCTATTTTGTCCATCCAAAGGATTAGCCGTGGAAAAACGCAAATACAATAGAATTGATATCAAATTGATGAACACTTTTAATTTCAATTGATGAAGATCACGTTCATCGGCAGAGAGAGACATGTTGCATATAGATACATTAGTTGTTGCTTTAGAGATTTCCAAAAGGACACCATCCATGTCTTCAAGAATTGGTACATCAAAAGTACCTCCTCCACGATCAAAGACAGAGACTAAAATCATTTCAAAAGCAATTTGACCTCTAGAAATTTTCTCTGCTTGTCTGGCTATGACACTAGTATAAACTAGTGCTATTCCTTCTCTGTGAAATTTTCCAACTTTATGATATGGAGAACTGATTAATGAATCAGTAAAAAAGTCAGTTAATGGCCTAGTAAAATATCAAGTCCAATAATTATGCATCATTGGTGAGGAACCATCTTCAGCGAGATAAGTAGGAAAATTAGTTAATGACCGCAATGATTGTACGATGCTAGCAAGACTTATTGTAGGATGTGTCATTCTTCTGCTCTCCAAACTTGTACCAAATTTAAAATTCATGCATTGAGAATGGAAAGCAAACAGTCCCCTGGAGTTCTTCTCCCAATCTTTATTTCGAGTGTTCATTTCCAAGTGGATATAATTGTAATTTAATTGCAAAGAAGCAAACAACTGTCCCTGGAATATTAGAAAGCAAAACGGAAAAATGCATGCACCATCGTCGTCCTGCATCCCACACTTGAGTCATATAATTAACATACCCGATGAAGCAAAACGTGTCAATAAATCCCAACAAAAGTACTGACTTAGTCTCATTCTCCGAGTGAAATTCAAGAAGATACATGTCTTCAAAGGACGCAAATTCAATTTGTTGTTTCGGAGAGTCAGAATCCAAAGAAATTAATGTAACATACCTCTATGACATATCTCTTTGGGAATTTCCATGAAACTGTTGAATTTCACTAATGTCAAGATATATATCATCTTCATCAGACATTTCAATTTGATCATCTAATGGCGCCAAGGTGAATACCTTGGGGCAGTTATTTAACATTTTTTCGAACATTTGAGCGTATCAATAATGGTCGGGTATTCAGATTTCTCATCAAAGTTCTGAGGCAACAATACATTGGATATATCGCTCCTTTGTGGAGCACATGTGCAAGACATGGTGAAAGTATATCTGGCTCACTAAAACCTGGCGAAATAGGATCATAAGGAATTGGGTGCTCAGTCACGTGGGTACATGCCAGAGATTGGCCAAACGACCTTCATGTGATTTAAGATGTTATTTGTTAAATGAATTAACACTTCCGCAACAAAATGTTTCCAATCTACCAATTGTTTGTTCTTAAAAAGCCATTGGTACCACGTCAACGCTTTCCGTCGAGATAGCATGAGGCAAGATATAACTTGTGGTTTTCAGTAATCTCATAGAACTCAAAGCAGTGTTCAGCCTGAGATATCCATAACTCTAGATTCTGGCCACAGAATTGTTGAAATTCCACCGGACTTGGTTTACTCGTTGGAAGGTTTCCAACCAACTCTTGTAACAGTGAACGAATTTCAGCGAGATCCTTTGACCAAGTATTCTTCATGGTATTAATTGAATATTCAATTGTTTGAGATACTTGGTCCTCCACTGAAGACCTCTGGATGGAAGCACCAATGAAACAAACTCGATTTCCAACACAAACACTGATATATAATATTCACTAGATGCAAAATATAACGTATAATACGCACAACAAAGTAATAACATACTAATTATAAATATATTACATAGAAGAAAGTAACTAGAAGGAGATGAGATATCAGAACAGAGAAAGGGTATGAGAGATAACTTAAAGGCAAAACTTCGACATAATTTTCATAACCATTCTTCTAACTTCTAGTCCTTTTTAACAAATGGTTATTGGGTCTGCATCCCAAATAAAAGCCTAATAACCCATAGGCCCTTACAGGGTCATCTAGTTTCACAACACATGGTTTGGACATGAGAAGGGGAGATAGGTAGATGCCCATATGAGGAGGTGTGAGATGTTGGATAAAGTAGGAACAAAAAGAGACCGAAAAGGTAGACCACACTCTTATTCTTGCGCCCTTCGACACAGGGCAACTTTCTTGTTGCTCTTCTGATGAATCTGATGATGATCCCATATTCATTACCACTATTTATGCATGGTTAAAATTATTTTTTATTTATAAATAGTAAACATTGAATCCTTTTTGTTAGTTTGTATGTTTACTTTTTTATATTTAGAACCCTTTAGAGAAAATTTTGGTTCTATCATTGTTTTTGACGTTACACTATCCTTGAGAGAGAATTTTAGTTCTTTCATTGTTTTTGACTTTCCACTATTTGAAAATAAACCAAGAAAAAAAAAGGGTTCAAGGATTCTGTTGAAACAGACAAATAAAGGAATATGCAAAATGAGACACTGTTATTCTAACTTCCTTTCAATTTCTGTGTTGTTTTGGTGTTTTATTCACTTGTACTGGTGTTTATTGCAGAAACTTTAATAAATTGTGAAGTTGAAATATAATATGTGGCAAAATGCTATTTTATATGTCTTGATTAATGTGATTGATATAATCACCCTCTATGTTGCTTGAACTCTTTAAAAAAGTGGATGTCACTGTTGGGATTTATTTGCCCCAAGTTTCTTATCATAAATAGGTTTTTCTTTTAGGATTTTTTTTTAATAATTTTGACTAGTCCTTTTTTTTTTGTAGAAAATGTTTTAGTATTCTATAAATATAGGTTTGCTAATTCTAATTTAATCAGCATTCAAAATGTAGTAATAGGGTTTTGAGAGTTGCGGTTTTGAGAGAGAACTTGTGAACCTCCTTGTATTCCGAGTGAATTGGATGAGGTAATTTCTCTCTATATTTTGTACTCTCATATTTATATAGTGGATTGCTCATCTCATTTGTGGACGTAGGTCGATTGACCGAACCACGTTAAATCTTTGTGTCTTTTGGTATATTTCTCGTTTGTCATCTTACTCATGGTCATTCGAGGTTTGTTTTGTTAGCTTCCGCATTACACCTAATTATTTCGGTCCTAACAGCCAGGTCCTCCAAAAAACAATGCACGTTTTGAAGGATCCGACACGGCTGCAGTGCAACAACTTATTTGGAGAGTCTGAGCAATATAAGTCTCCATCATTTATATTGGTATTCCTTCTAATATTGTTTAGACTATCCCCCATCTAGACTTCGGATTTACATCACATATTGCACAAAGTTCCTCATACTTAATTAATCAGAGGAAATTGAAATTAAAAGACACAAGTGAATTCATTAAGGTTAAAGGACTTGAGATTTAGCTTTCAACAAATAAAAAAGTGCAAACAAAAGATTAGCAAGTTAACAAGAACTACATATATCTATTAGAAGGCAACACTCTATAAAATACTTAAATTTGAAACTGTTAGCAGAAACATGAAATTAAAGAACAAGGAAGAACAACAATATTTAACATGGTTCAGATCAAAATGATCCTACGTCCACCAAAGAACAACTGCACCAATATTTATTTCACTATAAATGAATACAAGTGAAATACTATAAGATAGAAAACACAAATGCCTTAGAAGGTGAGAAGGCAAGTGAGAGGATGATTCGAAAATGAATTGAGAACTACCTATTTATAGGAATGGATTCATCCTATTAATGTCATCCATGACATCACTATATGTCAAAATTGTCAAGGTTAAGAATATGAAACAATTTCATGGTTTGCCTAAATTTTACCTACCAAGATACTATGTTGACGTTTATTTTGTACTAATTATCTTCCTACCAAGTTTTCATGTTAATTCATCTTCCATTTAATTTTATTCCACAAGAACCAAACCAACTCTTTCAATCTCCACCTTGGTTTGTGTTCCGAGCATGTGTATAAACAACTCTGGCCAAAACTTCTAAGCTTACAGGGAAATCCCATTGGAAGAAACAGGAATAATCAAACCTTTGTTGAACATACTAGCTACACCTAGCAGTTGTTCCCCCAGAGTTGCATCACTTGATGCATAATCCCGCCAAGTCTTTGCAGTGTGCAAACATGGCAAGCGAGACTATTTTGGTTAACATGTATGCAACGTTATCGTCTGTGATAAGCTTCTCAACCTTGATAGCTCCATCTATAATGACATCTCGAATAAAATGAAATCTGACATCAATGTGTTTAGTGCGCTCATGAAATATTTGATTTTTAATCAAATGAATAGCACTTTGACTATCACATCTTAGAATTGATTCTAGATGAATCGAACTCAATTCTGCCACCAAACCATTCAACCAGATAGCTTTCTTCACTGCCTCCGTTGTTGCCATATATTCTACCTCTGTTGTAGACAAATCGACAATCAACCGTAAAGTCAATTTCCAACTAACAACACTACCAACCAGAGTAAAGATTTATCTAATTGTGGACCTCTTTCAATCGAGATCCCATGCATAGTCAAAATCTACATAACCGGGAATTGAAATACCTTCACTTTTTTTGAAGGTTAGGCTAACATCAGGAGCTCCTTTAAGATATCTCAATATCCACTTGACAACTTCCCAGTGCCTTTTTCCTAGATTTGCCATGTACCTGCTTACCACACTTATAGATTGGGCAATATCTGGACGTGTGCACACTTTAGCATACATTATGCTACAAATTGCGCTCGCATAAGAAACCTTTGACATATGCTCCACCTGATCCATAGACTGAGGTTTTTGTAACTCTGAAAGCTTGAAATGAGAAGCTAACGGTGTACTTACAGGCTTTCTCATATGCATATTGAATCATTCAGGAACTTTTTTGATGTACCTCTTTTGAGAAAGATGTACAACACCATTTTCTCTTGAAATTTCCATTCCAAGAATTTTTTTTGCAGCTCCCAAATCCTTCATGTCAAATTCCTTGCTCAACTGTTTCTTCAAAATACTTTTATTTGTGATGTTGTTAGCAGCAATAAACATATCATCAAACATACAACAATAGATAAATCATAGAGTTAGCAGACATGTTCCTGTGATACACACATCTATAAAATGCACTCCTAAAAAATCCATATGTAGTCATGAATGCATCAAATCTCTTGTACCATTGTCTAGGGGATTGCTTCAAACCATAGAAAGACTTCTCCAGTTGGCATACATGGTCTTCTTTTCCTTCAACTTGGAAACCTTCAGGCTGATCCATATAGATTGTCTCTTCTAGATCCCCATGTAAGAAAACAGTTTTGACATCAAACTGTTGAAGCTCTAAATCAAATTGTGCAACCAATGCTAGTAGAACGCGAATTGAGTTATGTTTCACGACTGGAGAGAAGATCTCATTGTAGTCAATTCCTCTTTCTGACTGAAATCTTTTGCAACCAATCTCGCCTTGAACCTAGCATCTTTCACTTCTGGTACCTTCTTTCTTTCTGTACACCCATTTGCATCTAACTGTCCACATCCACTTTGGCCTTTTAACTAAGACCCATGTCTCATTATTGTTAAGAGACTCCATCTTTTCAATAATGGCTAACTGCCATTGTGCAACATCTTTCAAAGAAATTGCTTCAACATACGAAGAGGGCTCGATATCCTTAATCTCTTCTGCAGCAACGAACGCGCGTGCAATCGGATTTTCTTGCTCTATAAGACGTTTTGGTTTCTGTATCTTCCTTTTGTCCCTTCCCTTCTCTATTATATATGGTTCATTGGAAGCAATTTCTTCAAGATTTGCATTTTTTGACTCATCAATTTGAGTCTCTTGATCCCGTTCCTAGATAAGCTCCACCGGTAGCTCCACCTGCTCGTTGTTCTCGTTTCTTGATAACTCCACATAAACTTTACGAGGATCTAAGTACAGAGGATTCATCAAAGGTAACATATTTACTAACTAAAAATTTGAGTAAAGACAAACACCATAGTTTGTACCCTTTTGCTCCATCCACATACCCTACGAATATGACCTTTTTAGCCCTTTGTTCAAGATTTCCTTTGTTAACATGATAATAAGTTAGACACCTATCCACAAGTATGAATAGTTAGAGGGTTGACCTGACCAGACCTCATTCGGAGTCTTAAAGTCAATAACTGATTCTAGAGATCGATTGAAAATATGAAAAGCAGTATGAACTGCTTCAACCCAAAATAATTTGGACATCTTAGCTTGTAAGAGCATACAACAAGCCTTCTCAAGAAGAGTTTTGTTTATTCTCTCAGCAACTCAGTTTTACTTTGGTGTGTGCCTTACCGTCTTATGCCTTGTGATCGTATGAACCTTGAAGAAATCACACATGTCATACCACACTCCACAATTCTGGCTCTCAGAAAGAGTATTGCAGGTTACTCTGTTTCGAGAACAGAGACCTGCAAATCAGGGAGAGAAAACATGAATGTTTTTTTCACTTTCAAGAGATTCTTTCATTGGAATCTTCACTACAAAACTCCAAGCTTTTTCTCTCTATTTGTTTTCTTAACCAAAATTGTCCACTCTTTAAATTCCTCAAAAACATCACTTTTTGCCTTCAAGAAATGCACCCAAACCTTTCATGAAAAATCATCAATGAATGTGAAGATACCTCTTTCTTCCCTTCGATGGAAGCTTAGAGGGACCCCAAATCTGAATGGATGTAGTCTAGCACCCCTCCCGTCTTGTGCTTGCCAGTGCTGAAGCTGACCTTTTTCTGCTTCCTTAAGACGCAGTGCTCACAAAATTCAAGTGTGCTAATCTTCTCATCATTCAAAAGGTTGCGGTTGCTCAACATCTCCAATCCTCATGCGCTCATATGGCCTAGTCTCATGTGCCATAATTTTGCATTGTCAACATTTGATAACTTCACTATAGATGCATTTACAGAGCAAATAATAGTGCTTTCTGCAAGTGTGTAGAGTCCATCCTCTATCTTGGCCTTCAAAATGACTAATGACCCTTTAGTCACTTTCATATTTCCTCCTTCACTCATGTACTTATAACCTTGTTTATCCAAAGTACCCAGGGGGATAAAATTCTTCTTCAAACCAGGAACATGAAGGACTTCTGTAAAAGTTCTCACGATTCCATCATGGCAGCGAACACAAACTGAACCAATGCCAACCATTTTACAACTTGTATTATTGCCCATTGATATGGTTCCTCCACTTGTTTCATGATGCTGAACCAATCTCTTCGGAATGTCAAATGCAAAGTACAACCACAGTCTAAGGCCCATTTGGTTTCATAGACTTCACTATTGCATGATGTTGTCATGTACTTGCTCAACAATGAATGCACTCTCCTTTTCTTTGGACTTTGACATAGGGCAATCTCGTTCAAAGTGCCCCCTCTTTTGACAACCCCAACACTCCGCTTTCGTTTTGTTCACACGAGACTTTATTCTGTACTTCGTTTTGCTCCTTCCCTGTTGGCTAGTACGACCTCTTACAAAGAGTCCACTAGCTTCATTCCTTTTGTCTCCTTTAAAATGCATCCGCACATCACAAGAGTTAAGTGCTTGCCGCACTTGCTCAAGTTGGATAGGTTGTTTGCTATACATCATTGAATTATCAATATCATGATATTTTGAAGTCAATGAAAATAGCAAAGAACATGCAAGCGTCCCCTCATCCTTTTTAATTCCAGCAGTTTGTAAGTCCATCAATTTATCAAACGCGTCTAGATGTTCTTGCAACAAATTACCTAAATCCATCTTAAATGTATGAAGACGCCGTTGTAACAACATCCTTGGTGTCACTGATTGCTCCTGGTAAAACCCTTCCATCTTTTCCCATAACTCTTTGGTCGTCTCTTCGGTACTTGTACTCACTTCACAAAGTACGTTAGGTGCAAGAGACAGTTGAATTACACTCAATGCATCTCCTTCAATCTTTTTCTTATCGGAATTTGATATCTTATTAGCGTACTTTCCGTGAATAGCATGGATTGAACCTTCTCTCCGTAATAATGCCATCATCTTAATCTTCCAGATATTAAAGTTGTTGCGCCACTACATCTATCAATTTCAAACTTCATGGAACTCATTTTTTTACTTGTTCTTCCTTTTCTACTACAATGTATTTGAAACTACAGAAAACCAAAGTAATTCTTTTCTGATGTTGAAGTTCAGACTGTGTTGCAACACAGAGCATACTCAGACAGAACCTTGTCTCTGATACCAATTGTTAGCGGAAATGTGAAATTAAAGAACAAGTAAGAACAATAATATTTAATGTGGTTCGGATCAAAATGATCCTACGTCCACCAAAGAACAACTGCACTAATATTTATGTCACTTTACAAAGAATACAAGTGAAATACTATAAGAGAGAGAACACAAATGCCTTAGAAGGTGAGAAGACAAGTGAGAGGATGATTTGAAAATGAATTAAGAGCTACCTATTTATAGGAATGAATTTATCCTATTTATGTCATCCATGACATTACTATATGTCAAAATTGTCAAGGTTAAGAATATGAAACTATTTTATGGTTTGTCTAAATTTCACCTACTAAGATACTATCTTGACTTTTATTTTGTACTAATTATCTTCCTACCAAATATTCATGTTAGTTTGATTCCACAAGAACCAAACCAACTCTTTCAACAACAAACTTAAAACATCACACCCCAAAAACAAGCACGCCAATCTGAAATAAATAATCAAACAGGAAGAAAGGACAAAACACACGAGAAGTGAGCCTGCAAGGCTGTAACATGGACAAGTATGAATTGTTTAACCATTTCCTCATGATTGCTTACGGATACTTCAAAAAGGGCACAAGATACATGAAACTTCTCATCACTATCCATGTTATAGTATAACAAACTGTATTTTGTCATTACTTTCTCAAAACAAATGTTGCATTTGATAATTGCCTTTTCATGTTTGAATGGGAATGAAAAAAAGAGCTTGTAGTTGACATTTGCCAATGTCAAGGTCTTGGAGCGCTAGAATAAAAACGATCAACAAAATAATCGCATTTTGTTTAATAGTATGCCCATCCAGAAGTATGGTCCATATATTATTGACAAGCAGGGCATTTTGTTTAATCATAGATGGAATAGAGAAGCAAATATTGTCGAGAAAGTAATCGTAACCAACACAAATGTACCCCTTCATGAACAAAAAGTTGTACAAGCTGCAACTCAGGCACTTGGCTGAGTCATTTCATTGAGAGAATGGTGGTGAGTGACTTCCCCACTCAGATGATTTGCACGAGCTGGAGGAATACGTAGTTTGTCGCCATTTCTATAGTTGAGACAATGAATCAATCTCCATTGAGAATTCTATTACAACAGCACAGTCGAAGTGACAAAGGTAAACATGATCATGATTGTAAAATACCCAAACAATCCGAAGTGGGAACAACTTTGGTACGAATTGATTAAGAGAGTGAAGCACCATCACCATTCATTGGTGACGAAAAGAACAAAAAGAGGGCATTTCACTTTCACGTTCAAAGTTGTTGGTATATAGAAGCACATTCGACTTGAAAATTGAAATTACACGAATGACAACAATAGTATGATTGAAACAGAGAAAGTTCAGAATCATCAATGCCACAAGCTGCACAAATGAAATTGCTCATCGTCGTTAGCCAACTTAAAGGGCTTTAGAACAAGAGTTTGGTCATAGTCTAGGGAAATTATTGCACACATCATCAATAGAATAATCACAACGTAGAGATGCGTAACGTTGAGCGTAGATTGTGACATTGCAAAAGTTGCACTTGATTCCACTCAAGTGACAATGCTGCAACAAATGACAATGGCTGTAGTGATTTAAGGTATCGTCACGAGTCAGATTATCTAAGGCATCAACAAAAGCAACTCTTAGAAAGTGATTCATTCGTACTGGCTTACCCCCTCCGCGGACATTTTGAGTTTTGTCAGAAGTATACATCACTATTTTTCTCTTCTATTGTGGTGTTAAAAATGTGTGTATATATAGAGATACAACTTTTTCTTGGGAAGATTAAACAATTTTGATCCATACATTATTCATACTTCCTCCGTCCCTAATTAGTTAACCACTTCTGAGTTGACACACTTATTAAGAAAATAATAATTGATTATTGATATAGTGAGTTTACCATTTTACCTCTATTAATTATTAAGTGGATGAATTGAATATTTAAGATTTTCAAGAAATTCTATATTTTTCGAACTAATAAATTGAGGATATAATAAATAATTTTTTTATTCTTTCTTGATTTGTCAAAATCGACAAGTAATTAAGGAGAAATAAAAAATAAAAAGTGAACAAGTAATTAGGAACATACAGAGTATGTTCTAAATACTGATAGTAGTAATATCACAAAGACCGTGCATACTGGCAAGCAAAAACTATTGTCTTTGATTTCTACTACTCCCTCTACTAATCATAATTCAAAATAAATGAATTATTTAAAGTTCAGAAAATTTTTGAAACTTCTTTTTATATTTAATCTTCAGCTAATGAGGTTCTTAGTTACTTTACAATTTTTAGAAGAATAATTTGACAATTATCAAAAGGATAATAGTGGAACGTAGCCTTTAATTTATGTCTTAAACATTTTTCATAAGAGATGTGCCATAGCCTAAACAATTCACTTACTATGGACTAAAGGAAGTAATAGTAAGAGATAGATGTAATCATAAAGAAACAAAAACGAGATATGCAAAGCTGAGTAAGGAGTAGAGCTAGTAAAGGCTTAGGGTTCATTTGAAGCCCCTTCGGAGGAGTATTATATTATTTATCTATAGTTAAAATTTATATATATATATAATATATTCAATTAAAGGAAATATTATGCGAGTTGGAAAATATTACTAGGTTATTAGTCAATGAGGGTATAGTTTATTTTATTTATTGTCAGAAAATATAGTTTTAGGTCTTTTGCCAATAATAATGGGATTCACCACCTCTTTGTATACCGAACCAACAAAGATTTAAACGGCCATGTGTGAATGAATTTATGCAAAATCAAATTTATCTTACCTCTTCAAAATCCTGATTTTTCTCCTTAAATCACTCTTCCACTTCCAATTTGAAATTCAAATTTCACTTTCTCCCTCTAATCGTGTTTTACTTTTTGCAGGTAACTGCTAAATCGTGGGTGAAAATCTTTTTTCTTCGTTTTTCAATTGTATATGCATTATGCTCATTAGTTTTTGGATGATTTTTTCTCAAAATTTCAACATTACTTATCAGATTATCAGTTTTCAAAATCAAAACAGACGATTCAACTCCATCTAATACGATTACAAGAGGTACATAATTGCATCTGAAGGTTATTTATAACACCCCATAAGTTTCTAAGTCAAGTCTCAAACTATTCTTTGTTGTAAATAAGATTTTTTCCTAGAAATTTTAAATTTTCGTAGGTGTTAAGGTCACTAGATGTAACACCTCTAGTTTGAAAGAGAACTAAAGAGAAATACGTTCAAGTCAACCATCAGTTTTCCTAAGTTTTTGGTCAACTTCAAACGATCATATATTTTAGCAACATATAGATTTAGGTGTTCCATTACCTATAAAATTAGAGGTCCTCGAGTTATTTCCAATGCCACCGAGTTTGTCTCAACCAAAATTCTGAGTAAAAAGCTATGACAAATTTACTAGAGAAGCTCTAATCTGGCAGCAGCTCCGCGTTACAAAGTGATTACGGGCCTCACTGTTGGCTAGAAAAATATTTGGACTTTCAAACCGATCGATTTATTTATTCAAGGGTATTTTTTTCCCTAAAACCCTTAGGTGGTCATTTAGATGGCCCTAAACGTGAAGAAAAAAACTCAATTTTAATAGTCAAACCCTCTCATTCAATTTTAAATTTCTACGCTCAAGAAACGCTAAGGCTAGGGTTCCAAGATTTTCTTTCAAGTTTCTTCAAGAACATTGTTCTTCTAGGTATTTAAGCTTTCATATTGTTGGATTTTTTCTCCCTTATGCCAATCATGAAATTTCATCCATAAAGTCGTTCTTAAATTTGATTGATTGAGATTCTTGATGAAGTTCTCGATGTCTTAGCATCAATCTTTTATAATGGATTCTTGTTGATTTCTTGAGGTGAGGGTCTTTGTGAATGAGTGTTTTTATTGATGGAGTTTGTGTGAGTTTCGTTGACATTTCGGGTTTATGAAATTTTGTGAAATTGGGTAATGGAATTTCATTCTGTGTGAATTGAATCGAGTTTCAGAGAGAAATAAAAGATTACACAAAAATATGCGCCCAGGCCCGCATCGCAGATGCATTTTAGATTTTTAGTCTTCAGATAGTCACCCCGATGCGGAGAGGATACTGATTCTTCTGGCTCGAAATTTATCTTGCTAAAAAACTTTTAATTCCACCTTTGCGTCGCGCCAATGCTTCTTCAAACTGTGTCTTCACTTTCTTCTTATTCCTAAATATCTAAGCATTCATTAAAGATCCAATATCCTAATTATAACTCTTAAATTCATATTTCAAGTCAAGGTAATATTAAGAGGAAAGTTCATGAGGGCTTTTGAGTCAAATTGACAATTCTTTCAAAAACATTTATAGTTTTGAGAATGAGAAGAGCGATATTCACGACTTCCTATATTGTTAGTGAGATTCTTGAGTTGATTTGTTTATGTCAATAATTTCGCATGAACCCTATGAGTTGAGTATTCTTGAGATGAGTAGTATCTCTAAGTGTCGAGTTCTTGAGTTTTCTATATAGTTGTTGAGATCCTTGATGTTGTTCGTTCATGTAAATATTTCGGCATGAACCTATTTTGAGGTATAAGTTTTGATGAGTTTGTAAAAGTCATTCATTGTGTTTTAAACTGACTTTTGAGGAAAAGCTTAAAGAGACAATTTTTAGTTAAGTCAAAGGAAAATATTTTTTCCAATTGTAATATTTTTATATTTTAAAATGGGAGAAATATTGTGTTCTAAATGATCTTATGAGGAGTTTTGAGCATTTCCTCTTTTTAGAGAAGCTTTTGAGTAATTATCTCAAATTGTGGAAGAGTTATGTTATTAAACATACGAGCATGAGTGTGTGTGTATATATATATATATATATATATATATATATATATATATATATTATTGGGAGTAGTATTGATCACTAATATGGGGATGAGTTCAGACAGCTCAAAATCCTCATGAATCATGTATGCCGATATGAGTAAAGGATCATACTTTTTAGATGAATCCTTAGTGTCTTCGGTCAGAGTTTAATGGATCTACTTAGTTGAGGTGTTCTATATCTCAAAAAGGTACAAGTTAGTTTTGGCAACATAGGCGAGACGTTTTATCATCACGTAGCTCATAATGATGGTTGTTAGTTAGAGAATCTCCCAAATAAGAATAAAGAGTTTGTTATTGTATTTTTATATATCTTGAGTTATTATTTGATGTTTTAAAAGGTTTATATATTGCATCTTATTATCAGTGCTTTCATATTGAGTTAAGTTGAGGTAAGCTGAGTATGTCTTCCCTCTCTATCAGTTCAACTATAATTGTATGTTTCAGCTTTCCCCTTACATTCTTGTACATTCAATGTACTGACACCATTCAAAGTGCATTATTTAATGAACATCGTTTCTTTTTTGGGACTAAACCAAGACATGCACTTTATTGGGACTATTCACATTCCAAATAGCTTGGGTGAGCATCGTTTCTTTTGGAAGGCCTCATATTTGCCTCTTATTTTAGTTGTTGGGGATTATGTTACGACACTTATCTGAGAACTAGAGGCTTTATAGTTAGTTTAAAGGCTGAGGAGTCTCTCATTATTTCTTTGGTTGTTGAGGTGTTTTGAGGTCTTAAGGCAGTTAATTTTAACTTGTTAATTATTTTTAGACATTTATTAGAGTTCAGTTCAAAAATGAGTTTTTAAAATTTATTTATGCATTTGGAGTTTCCATTGTGCTTGAGTTAGTTTCTACTTGTAGTACGCCATGATGAGGGTTTATTTGGGGACCAACAGTGGTTCTCGAGTGACGGCCATGTCCAGGATGTAGGCTCGGATCGTGAAAAACTTGGTATCAGAGCATAAAGTTCAAGTATCTTAGGGTGTTTATGAAACCGTGTCAAGTAGGATCTTATTTATGGTTGTTAGGGCTCCAATTCTATAAATGAGGGAGTACAAACATGTAAGAAATTTTTTCCTTGTTTCATACTCTAAATCGTGGAGTTGACTTGTCTCATAACGAATTTATTCTAACTCGTGCATTTATTATATTTATTCAACTGCCTCTCATACTCAAAGTAGTTGAAAAATAAAACCCAAATCCGTATAGAAGAGTTAATCTGAGCAAAAATCTTGAGAAAGTCATGGACTACAGAGGGTCTTGAGAGAAGCCTGTGAGTGAGTTTAAGTGTTGTGTTTTAAAAGAATGCCCTCTTATTCATACAAATCGTGCGTTCAAGCTAAATATGAGATATACTCTTTTCTCTAAACCTTGTTTCAATTGACCCTTATGAAGAAGTGTGTTGTAGATCTTGGGTAGTAATTGCACCCGGAAAGATAGTAGGAATTACAATGTTATAATCAGTAGTAGTATAGTGGCCAGAGTTAGAAGAAAGAATGCAGAGGTATAGTTATCTATGAAAAAGAGATAGTGATCAAGAAAATTATGTTCTTGTATTCATGTACCCAGTAGGTTATTAATTAGGAGTTTTCACTTATGGATAGAGAAAGAAATGATGAATTTGTGTAGATTTGACGATACGAGGTAGAGTAAGAGTTACTAATAAGGATGATTTAGAGTATACTTTAACTAGAAATGAGTTTATGATGATGTGTCATTGTATTCATGAGGTGATAGCCATGAACTATGCTTATGATTTTTTGGTAGATCACATGATATTCAAAGGGCTATTGAACTAGTTAGCCAACAATATGTAGTGATGGAGTAAATAGTACTTAAGTGTGAAAGGAAATGTGACAGTAAATTATAAGTATGAAGACTGAAAGATAAAAATTTACTACTTGTCATGAGGTCTTAGTTAGTGAGTGTTTCTTAATTTGTATCTAGTAGTTTTAAGTTACTATAATAAAAGAACAATCATATTGATATCTTGGTTTAGTAATAAACATTAAGCTTGAAATTGAGATGAGCGTCGTGACCAAAAGAATGGAAACATGAGAGTGATTTGTTAGTTTCAGATCTGATCTGGTAAGTTTGATATAGATTAGGTGAAGAGTTAAGAGGTTAGTGACAATGAAGGTGAGCGGTACAAGTATGTGATTCTGGCTTTGAGGAAAAAGTAGTAAAATATGGCCAAGTTATTAGAGCAATAAGAGAATTTAGAGGTATGCCTGAGGTTATATGCAACCAGATGAGGTTCTAATTAAGTTTCTTGTTTTCATGCATGCCTAGGGAGTATCATTGTGTTATCAATTTGGAGTAGGCTGATGTAAGATTTATTTATTACCTTTAAGAGTTTGGTAGAAAGGATTTTATCTAGTCAATGAAGAGTCTTTAAATATAGTTTAAAGCATCCTCAGTTATGTTGATATAAATATAGAAGGATGTTATTGGTGGGCAAAGAAGGAAAGGTCAGATTATTAATATTCAGGTTAAGTGGCCATATAAGCCATGAGAAGAGGTTAAGAGAAGCATTTTAGAGAGGTTTTAGAAAGAGTCATAGTACCTACTTATGTAGAGCTTAGTAGGCAGGAGATAAGCCTTTCCCGAGTATTAGAGTAAAGGGAATGTAGACTATTTTAGAGATAATCGAATAGATCCGTATCTTTAAAGTGTAAACTCCAAACCTAAGGGGGAGATGATAATATGAGAAACCAAGTCAAGTGTTCAGGATGAAATAATGATATTTTCCGAATGAGTTTTAGAGGTACATCAATACATTCATACTCTAGTGTATTCCTCAAACTTTAGTCATTACAACATCCCTTTGTTGTTTCTAATATCAGAATTGTGTCAATGACTTATGATTATACGTTTCACAGAGAATCACATCTTTGCTCAATTTTCAAAATGAGGGGAAAATACTTTAGCCCATTGATCTCAATGTTTTTAGTCTCATGATATAAATATATTCTTATAAGCACTCATATATCATAGTATATTAAGTCTCATAAATTCATGATATACTCTTAATGGCTAGAAACATAATGTTATGTCATGCATATTCTTATGTTAGAATTCTCGAATGGATCATGCTTATTATCTTTCGTCCCAAATCTCTTTAAGTTATCCTTTTTGCTAGAGAGGGATGTGGATGATAATTTTTAAGTGATGACAGAAGGAGAAATTTGATGCTTCTTATGTTGGTAGCGTTAGTATGCTTATCCCTTGTAAGTTAATAAAATTGGAGGAAGGATGAATGAAGTTGTTCTATGAGTAATAGTTAAGTGAGAGTAGTTAGTTGATAGTAATAAGTGCATCTTCAGTTGCTAGATGATGAGAGAATGAGAAACTCTTAGAAGGATTGGTTAGCAAGAGTTCATGGAGAGGCTATAATACTACGCTTAAATGTGATGTTCTTAACACGTGGGAAAATGCGTGATACATTAGGTAGTTACTGATACGAGCTTAGAGTTGGTTGAATGTAGTGGTAAGGAGGACTACATTTGGGATGAGATTCCCTAATGAGACATATAACCCGAATCTTTTGATTTGAATTATAATAGTCACCTTATGTTATACCTTGCAATTTTGAGTTAAGCTCGAATATGGTAAGAGTATCCAGTTAGACTCAGACCTCGGTAAGAGTAGTCATATACCCTTGTGGTAGCTATGAGTTGCAGCTTATGAGGTGTGGTATTCATAAAGGAGGACATGGTTTAGAGGTGTTGCTAGGCTTGATAGCTGGCAGTTGTATTACCCAAGACATAGTATCTCTATTCTTACTTCATATCGAAATATCTTTGTTTCAGGTAAAGGATAACTTCAGATAGAGCGTGGCATTGTTCAAACTCATATCGTTCTTGATGATGTGCCATAGAAAATTCCAAACTCTTAGTAGAAATCAATTTCATCTATGTTAGTAGGAAAGTTCAGAATTCGGAGAAATAGTAAGAGTAACCTTTATTCCATTTCCAGATCAACCATCATTCGAGGACGAATGATCGCGAAGGGGAGATAATGTAACACCCTAGAAATTTCTAAGTCAAGACCAGAATCATTCTTTTTTGTGAATACGATTTTTTTCCGAATGATTTTAATTTTCTTAGGTGTTACGGTCACTAGATGTAAAATCTCTAGTTTCAAAAAGAACTAAAGAGCATTTCGTTCAAGTCACTCATCAGTTTTCTTAAGTTTTATCTCAACTTCAAACAACCATATCTTTTAGCACATACATATTTAGGTGGTCCAAGACATATCAAATTAAAAAGGCCGTCGAGTCCTCTTTCCATATCCACCAAGTTTGCCTTAATCATAGTTCTGAGTACAATATTATGACTAATTTACTAGAGACGCTCTAACCTAGCAACAGCTCCACGATGGCTCTGTGTTACAAAGTGATTATGAACCTCACTGTCCGTAAGAAAAATATTCTAACTTTCGACTCATTTTATTTATTTCTTTAAGGTTATTTTAGTCATAAAAAATATTAGCAGATCATCTAAATTAACCTAAACGTGTAGAAATATCAATTTTGATAATCAAATCATCTGATTCACTCCTAAATTTCTTTGCTCAAGAAACTTCAAGAAATAATAAATCTAGGGTTTATCTTCCAAGATTTTCCTTCAAGTTCCTTCAAAAATATTGTTCTTCCAGGTATGTATGCTTTCATAGTGTTGTGTTTGTTTGCTCTCACACCAATCATGCAATTTCATCCATGAATTCATACTTAAATTTGATTGATTAAGATTCTTGATGCCGTTCTTGATGTTTTAGCTTCATTATTTAATAATGAAGTCTTGTTGAGCTATTAAGGTGAGGGTTTTTGCATATGAGTGTTTTTGTTGATGGATTTTGTGTGGTTTTCATTGAAAAGGTTCTGAGTTTATAAAATTCATGAAATTTGGCAAAAAAAATTGCATTGGGTGTGAATTGAATCGAGTTTGGGAGAGAAAGAAAAGATTGGAAAAAAATATGCACCCATGCCTGCGTCATGGAGGTGTTTTAAAATTTAGTATCCAAATAGTCACCGCCTCTCTGCTTCGTAGAGATGATACGAAGTCCTCTTTCTTGAAATTTGTTTTGCAACCAAATTTAATTCTATCTCCGTGTCACGCCAGTTCTTCTTTAAACAATGTCTTCGCTCTCTTCTTATTCCTACTATCTAAGCCTTCATTAAAGATCCTATATCCTAATCATAGCTCTTAAATTCACATTTCAAATCAAGATAAAATTAAGAGGAAAGTTGAGGAGGGCTTTCGAGTCAAATTGAGAATTCTTTCGAAATCAATTATAACTTTGATCTATTGTATAGAAAGATGAGATGAGAATGAGAAGAATGGTATTCATAATTTTCTATATTGTTATTAAGATCCTTGAGTTGAGTCGTTCATGTCTATAATTCTGTATGAACCCTATGAGTTGAGTAGTATCGCTGAGTTCTCATTTCTTGAGTTATGAGTATTGAGTTTTCTATATGGTTATTGAGATCTTGAGCTAGTTTGTTCATGCCAATATTTTGGCATGAACCTCTTTGGAGTTATAAGTCTTGATGAGTCTTTAGAAGTCATTCATTGTGTTTTAAATCGACTTTTGATGAATATTTTAAAGAGACAGTTTGAGTAAAGTTTAAGGGAACTAATTATTCCCAAGTGTAATATTTTTTCATTTTAAAATGAGAGAAATATTGTAATCTGAATGATCTTAGGAGGAATTTTTAGAATTTCTTGTTTTAAGAGGAAGTTTTGAGTAATTCTCTCAAATTGAGGAAGAATTATGTTTTTAACGTATGAGCATGAGTATATATATATATATATATATATATATATATAGCATCGATATGAGGATGAGTTCATACAACTCAAAATCCTTATAAACCATGTATGCCAACTGCGGTAAGGATCATACTTTTTAGATGAATACTTAGTGCCTTCAGCAGAGCTTAGTAGATCCACTTAGTTGCTTTATATCCCAACAAGGTATAGGAAAGTTCTGGAAGTGTGGGTTAGATGTTGTATCATCATATAGCTCAGAGTGATGGTTGTCAGTTAGAGAATCTCCCAAATGAGAGTGGAGAGTTTATTATTGTACTTTTATACATCTTGAGTTACTATTTGTTATTTTCAAAGCTTTTTATATTGCATCTTATTCTCATTGCTTGCATATTGAGTTGAGTTGAGTATTTATTCCCTTTCTATCCGTTCAGCAATAATTATAAGTTTCAGTTTTCCCCTTACATGCTTGTATATTCAATATGCTAACTTTATTCAACTTGCATTATGATACAAATACAGGTGTTCAGGGTAACAACAGACGCTTCGTTGAGACCATTATTCAAACTAGCTTGGGTGAGCCTCCTTGCTTCCGGAAGGCTTCAGATTTACTTTTGTTTTGTCAAGTTGTTGGGGGTTCTGTTCTAAAACTTATCTAAGTATTATATTCTTCATAGGTAGTCTAAAGGTCTAGGGGTCTCTCATTATTTATTTTGTTGTCGAGACAGTTAACTATAACTTGTTAATTATTTTTAGACATTTCTTGGAGTTGAGTTCAAAAATGAGTTTTTAAAGTTTATTTATGCTCTTGGAGTTCCAATTGTGCTTGAGTTAGTTTCCTCTTGTAGTCAGACAATATGAGGGTTCGCTTGGGGACCAACAATGGTTCTTAAGTGCCGATCACGTTCATAGTGTAGGCTCGGATTGTGATATTGTTGATAATCGACCTTTGTTTTGACTCGATTTACCTAATCTATGGCAAACTCTAAATAAGTTCTAGAGAAAAAATCAATTGAAGAAATGAGATCCAAAAAAAACTGAGGCAAGTGCACTCAATCAAGTCATCTACGATGCCAACGCAAGCGACATAATATTTAAAAGAAGAAGAAGAGGAAAGCCAAAGACAATGATTCTTAGGAGGTTATGTTTGCATCTGATTCCGAAGAACATCATGTATTTGCTTAAAACAAAATTATATATACATATTTATATATGTTATTACTTATATACAAAATTGCATGAAGTATATGTATATTTTCTACAGGAATAATAATTTTATATAAATATATGTATATTTTATTAGTTATTCACAAAATTGTTTGAAATATATGTATGTTTGCAGCTTAAATGAGAATATATATGTATATATATATATATATATACACACACNATTGTTGTATAAAAGGATATAACTGTAAATAACACAACTAAAATATTTTTTTATCTTCATCTTGTTATAGAGTTAGATTCATGTGCAAACATCCACCAACACATGTAGTGCTATACACAAGTCAAGACCATACATAAGTTACAAAAGAGAATGCTTGAAACTTAGTACTGTTGCTGGAGAATCACATCGTCTTCACCTAATGAAACGTTACCAATCCTGCATCCATACTATATCAAAAGACATAAAAGAGTAGTACCAGTACAAAATAAGCATACTGATTGGCATTATTGGTAATCCCGATGCCCAACGCATAGCATAGGAAACGAACTAGCAGGCTCATGAAATAAACCACTCGCTTCTACACCTTCACCCTCTCATGAAATACCTCCAATATACACTAGTGTTCTGCACTATCACCCTTCTCAATCAACCTACCTACCAGATATTTTATTATAGACTAACCATTCTACCATATAGAAAAATCCCCCAAATATACCACTAACATTTCAACTAACCGTTCATGTCATACCCCTACTTACTTGTCATACTACCCAACCATAGTCACATAATACATTACATCACACTTCCTCAACACTAACACTCAATATCTTTCCCCCAAGGTGAAATCCACCTAAGTATATTTCATCACACACACTACCTCTACTCCTTGCCATTATGACATACGAACAACCCTTACTATCGATTGCTCGCCTCTGGATTATTTATCCCTGCCACTATACACAATAGGTTCGCTCATTACAATGAACAATCAAATATAAACCATCATATACGTGCCCACTAAGTGAAATATAAATAAGTCAATACAACACTGAACTCACATGCGCATATCCAACATTTATGATATCATCAATATTTATACATGAACAACAAACAAATTCACATTTTATATCACATAGATGGTTATCTCATGGAACCCAGACCCAAAAAACTAGTAATGCCGGAACTTGGCAACCAATCCAAGTTAGTTATGCCTGAATGTGGAAATCGATCCCATAGTTATGACGGAACGTGACAACCGATCTAATAATTATGCCGCAATGTGATAATCGATACAACACTTATATCAAAACGTGACAACTGATCCAAGTTAGTTATGCCGGAATGTGACAACCGATCCATTCAACACATCACAATCACAAGTATATATTCAACATCATACATTTAAGTCGTGATTTCATGGCAATCATAGTTCACCAATCTCATTTACAACAAGTGTGATCAACAATGCAATATTCATATACAAACATCCATTTGTCATACATAGCCCTAGTTCATCATATAAGACTTCTTCCTAGGGTTTAGTCATAATTAAATAAAACCTTAATTCAATCGCTCCACACTATGATCTAGCATACATTTATAAATATAATTCCATTCATGATTTCATAGTCTTATTCTTAAACCAATGTACCCATGATGCCAATTCTAAAGTCCCTAACACTTAATCAATTCCTTTTCTCAAGGCATAAACCCATATACTTTGATTTCTAGGGATATTACTCATTGATTTAAATTTGTGCATGAAACTCTACACACAACCCTACAATTGGTTTCAATATATTACGTAGTATGCACATATTTATAACTATTAAATTCATAAAACCTAGCCTGCCTGGGTGCCAAGCAGTTACACAGAGTTTTGACTGATTACGATTTTTCTGGGCTTCGCAAAGGTGAATTTGCTCAAGAATCCGCAAGATTTTACCATCATCATGCTAGAAATTCCCTTCTCCTTCCTTTCCAAGATTAGAACAACTTTTATACGATTTTTAGGGTGTTTTCTGACGTATTTAAGTATTCTAAGAAGATGGTAGGATTTCTCATAATTTATTTCTGCCTCGCCTTTCCCGCCCTAGCGCTAGCTTACCCCACTGTAGTGCCGCCTCCCTAGTTGCACCTGGCCCGCTGTGGCGGGACAATGGCCTAGATTCCCTAAATTTTTGTTTCTCCTGATTAACGACGGTTCCGGTCGTTACAATATATACAATTTTACCCCTCGTTTATCCCTGAATGAAGAGTGTATGAATATCATGTGCCTTATTTTTATTTACCTTTATGTTTAAGAATTGTTCCACTATAGGATCACGACAAATGTCAACTTTTCACTTCATTCCCATGAAAGAATAGCATACCAAACAAGTTAGAGGAATAAAAGAATCCCATACGAAGAATCAATTGTATTAAATTGACACAGCCTGCCCTGCAAAGGCGGCAGGCCTCCCGCTAAGTGAGAGATCTCCAGTTGAGGGGGGAGATTGAAAACAACAAAAGGGGAATGTGAATGAATTCCCTTATTTCTATCTTTCTGCCTTACTCAACTCTCTAGAAACCTTTCTATTGTTTCTCTCCCGGACATCCAAATCAAGGTAAATTTTCATTTTCCATTCACTCTTACTTCATAACTAGATTAACGATAGTTGCATGATGATTACCTGATTGAAAAATAGATGGTGTTTGGGGTAGTTTTTGAAATTAAACTAGGTTGCTAGATTTGTTAGAGAAACATAGCTTGGTTACTTCTCTTACAATCACTAACATTCCCACAACATCCCGAGCATAAGGATTTCATAAAAATATGGGTAAAATGATATCGAAACGGGTGGGGGGAAGTTTAAGGGTCCCTTGGTTTAAAAATCGTATTTAGTCCTTTTTTAGGAGTTATTTTTCCAAAATAATTGCTTATTTATCTTCTAGGATAGTTACATAACTGTGATATGCTGAAATTATGTGGGGAAATAGAGGTTTTAGGACGAAAAGGGATCATTGATACGCCTAGTGTTCATTATAGATAAATGCTGCTCTGGTGACCTTCATCCTATTATGGCGACCTTCATTATCCCGCAAGATTATGACCTCTGTGGCGGGATCCGCCAAAAAGTGGCCTTACCGTTTACACCAACAATTTTATTTTCTTTATTCTCAATTTTTAGCCTTACACTATACTTTCTCATTCTAACTTATATTCTACTTATTGCAGGCTCTCAGAATGGCTGGACTAAAGGATGAACAATTACCTTTCATCCAGTTTTCTGATGCCACGAGTTAAGAGAGACACTACGATACCAAAACACATGGTTCTTTTGGGAAACGGGTTTTGTGCTACACAAGCTAGAGGAGAAGGCACCTGCATTTTATGCTCGCCTGATGGAGTTCGAATGGGCTCAACTAACTAAGGCTTCCCAGTTGCCCGTTCCACTTGGGTGAGGGAGCTTTAAGCCATCCTCCCAATGGTCCGCTGGGATGACTCTTACCCAGTCATCCATGTCTCGCACTATCCTGCTTTGGAGGGATAACTCCTGCTCTAGCGGTGTCGCTATGGCAGGAATAATTTCGTCCAAGCAGTTCAAATTGGACCAATACCCAGACTAATAATTTTGGGTTCTTTTTCTTTTTCTAAGATTTCCAAGTTTCCCATATTAACCAATCAAACTAAGATAAATCTCCAAGCTAGGAAAATCATTAACTACTCTGAATCAATATTAACGACACGACATTCCACTAGTTCTCATTTATTCAATCTTACACCAAAACATCCCCAGGATGCACCCAAATATTCACACAATTATTAATTGGTTGCGATGCACACCCAGATTCTGTTTTACGAATCACCTCGTAAATTAGCTAGACCCTTACACCAGCTTAGTAATGACTTCCTTTTTGAAACGAGTTTCATGACACTCAATCATTTATAACTTGCATAACTTCAACCAACTATCCAACACAATTCACAAATTTTAAGGTTCAAGCACACATTATTGTACACATTATCAACTCATCATATTCAAGAAATTACAACTTCACCTTCACACTAAATTAAGGAAACAAAAAGTACACACTCACACATTCAAGTAGATTCTCAAGACAAGCCCAAAATTTCAATTAGTTATTTCACTACATGTATGACAATTACTGATCATCCATGCAATTATACTGCCCATAGGGCCATATACCAACTGGAACCTCCCCAATTCCAATTTACCTTGCTTGTGTTCCTTCAGTCGCGATCGCGACTTCTGCTTCACTTTGTTGAGATACCAATTAAAATCGGGAGATACCAATTGGGCACAACTCATACCACAAGCTACACTTCTCACAAAAGAAGAAAACGAGTGGAACAATTGCCTAGAATTCTTTCTAGCTTCCCAAAGATTAGGTGTGGACTTCAACACACCGATCCGCAGCAGTCTAGTCCACATTTTGCTCTTGTACGGAGAGGTTGGTAACCTAGGCTCTGATACCAATTTGTCACGACCCAATCCACCTGGCCGTGCGGGCACCCACTCTACACCTAAGTAGGAGAATCCTCATATACCAATAGCTAAACATGTGCAAAATTAGAGAAAACAGAGATGAATAAATACTATGATGTTATAAATAATATCTTTATACACACCTTTACTTAGACCTGTAAAGTAATTTAAACAAATACCATGAAATCCAATCTAAACAGGTACAAGAGCTACTAAGAGTACAATTGAACAAGATAAATAAAAAGACATGGCTCCCAATATGCAGAAGGAAGAATAGAAGCTGTTGGAGAATTACTTCGTCTTCACCTAATGAAACGTCACCAATCCTACATTCGGACTACTCAAAAGACATATCAAGAGTAGTATCAATACAAAGCCAGTGACTGGTAGGCATCATCGGTCAACCAGACACCCACCACTTAACATAAAAAACCAACTAACAAGATCATGAAATAAACCTCTCGATAGGGCGTATACATCAAACTCCATTTTTAGCTCACCTAGTTTATGTTGGTTATAGTAGCTCCCACAGTTATACTCTTGTTGCATTTGATCATGTTTTTAGTAAATATTTCAACATTCAGGTTAGCATGTTATTTTCATGATTAGTACTTGGTCATTGCATTCAACTTAGATTTTCAGTTATGTTTCAGTATTTGCATTCTTGCTTAATTTATGTCATTGCTCAATTATGCCTTGTTCAACTTATATATATTTGTTCAGCATAGTATCTATATCATGCATGCTTAGTACATTCCAAGTACTGACACATACTCTGTGCTTTATTTTTTCATGATTTAGGTTCTAGTACCTAGCATACGGATCGTGCTTAGATCAATTTTCTGTCACGTTTTAGCAACTTTAGTGGTTAATTCTCATACTTCGAGGACAATAGACATGCTTTTAATTTTAGTATGTTATACAGTTTTCTTTTTTGTTAGAGTTAGTTGGGGGGCATGTCCCAGCAACTCAACTCAGTTAAAGGCTTTTCAAACGTAGTAGTAGAATCAACTTGAATTGTTAAGTTTAATCTTCCAGTTGTTATTGTACTCTTAGTATGTTTTATATATTAAAACTAGTTGGGTATTCCCCACTTTAAATTATCCATTGTTTTTGCTTCCACATAGTATATATCATACTCAGTTATTCCCAGTATGCTTAATATATATAAGACACAGAGTTAATTTGGGTTCACTCGTGATCCTAGGTCCCTTGTTACGTCAACGGGATAACATTGGAGATACTATAACCAATAACCATCACGATGAGCTTCATGATGATATAACGTCTCTCTCTTATTGTGGGAACTTTCCTATACCTTGACAAGGTATGGAACAAACTGAACTCATGTATCAATTAAATAGGCCTTCTCGGAGGAAGTGATGAGTTGTCCAAAAGTCGGTATGATCCTATCCTACCATGTTTACGTGGTTTATGGGGTAATGAGTTATACGAACTCACGCCTACATATGTGTTCAATACTACTCCCAATATATTCTTTTCATAATGTAAAAAATACTCTCTGGTTGAGATAAGTCCTCAAAAGCACCTCTTTAAGAGGTAAATCAGGTAAATCCTATGTAGTCAAACTTTCTGAAAACTCTTTAATTTTTTTTAAAACAATACTCTTTATGAAAATAAAGATACATTTGGGAATCATATAGTTCCCTTAAAATCTTTTCATAATTAGAAATTTATACTTTAACTTTCCCTTGAACTCATGCTAAATTCTCAAAATCAATTTAAGAATATATGCTCTTGTTAAAGATTCTGAAGAAAAACTCAGAAATAAGGGTTCATGTTAGCTTATCAACATGAATAATAACATAAAGATCTCAAATCATAATATAGTGCAACTTATAATCAAGAATTTAGAATTCATAAACAATAACTTAAGGCATAACCCTATATTTTACTTTTAATGACTGAATTAAGATGTAGGGCTTTTTTACAAACTCAGTCCATCATTATGAATAATCTAACATACCTGGAAGAACAAAGTTCTTAGCGAAAAATCAGAGATTGGCTTCAAAATCATAGCTTTCTCCTCTTTTTATCCTTTATCTAATACTTGGGAGTGTTAATGAACTTAAAAAGATTAAAAAAAGTATGAAATATATCCGAACTTAGACCGAGATCATTGTAATAATCCCAAACTTTGACCAGGACCTTTTTCCCCTACACTATTTAATATATTGTATTTGAAGGTTTATATGTGCCCACGTGGACATCATAAATATTGAATCATTATAAATAATATTTTTTTCACGTGGGTACATTTATACCTTTAAAATACATTATTAAATAGTGCAGGAGGGGTAATAGGTCCTGCCCAAAGTTTGGGATTGTTACAACAATTTTTGTAAAAGTCTGGATATATTTCGAACCCTTCCCCTAAAAATATTGATCGACAGTCTTAAAACCCTTAATTATGTATAAGAACATTGAAATTTTGGTTTTAAAGGGATGAGGAGATACAAAAACACCCATACTTAAAACTGTCGGAGTGATCTATGATTTCGATCTACAGCCCGTAGGAATTTTTATGGCCTATTCTTGTCAACCGTATATTCAACTTCAAACACCTAAAATAAATATATCCCCACGAGATCTTTCCATGAATCATCAACAAGTCTACAATGTGGAGACACCTTTTGTGAAACTCAAGTTTTTGGGTCATTTCTAACAGTCTCTCCTACGACCCATAAAATTGCCCACGACATGTAGTTCCTTCTCATAGGCTCAAAGTTCTATTAAATTTTCTTTGTAAGTCTGGGATCCTTCTACGGGCACTTTCAACGGTTAATAGACGTTTCCATGACTCGTCCTATCAACCTTTAAGACACATTACAGGACTCAAAATATCCATGACCCACCTTGGTTCCTAGGACTCCCTTAGCTCCCTTAACTAAAAGGTAATAAAATAGTGTTGTGGTTTTTCCCTTGAAAAAGGAAGGTTTCCATGATAAATATGTGTTTTATTGTTTTGCGATTGTATATTTTCCTAAACTCACAAGAACCTGGTTCATGAATAGAGGGCACAATTTCTTCTATTGGTATCAAAGCAGGTCTTCTCGTCTGAAGATTCACATCTTGAAAAATTTCAATGCCTGCATCACCTACACCACAAGAAGCAACTTCCCAAACGCGACCACTATTGTTCAATGGAAAGCATTATGGATTGTGAAAGAACCGCATAATGGATCACTTAATAGGAGAAAATCCAGATACCTGAGGATTTGTATTGGATGGTCCAACCATACCTATAAAAATGGAAATTGATGGAATCACTCATGTACCAAAGGAAAGGAAGGAATGGAATGATACGGGTAAACTGAAATTCAGAACAATAATAAGGCTAATAAGATTTTGATATACGGTATAGGTCTAGATGAATACAATCAAATCTCATCATGTCAATATGCAAAATAAATATAGGAAACACTACAAAGTATTCACAACTGTACAACTCAGGTAAATAAGTCTAAAATTGACAATTTGATAGGCAATATTAGTTGCTTCAAATGGCGTACAAATTTCATTGCAACTATTAATGAAATCCACTCATTATGAGAAATGATTCCTAATGGAAAGGCTGTTAGAGAACTTTGAAGTGTTGGTCCAGANGAACTCTTTAATTTTTTTTGAAACAATACTCTTTATGAAAATAAAGATACATTTGGGAATCATATATTTCCCTTAAAATCTTTTCATAATTAGAAATTTATACTTTAACTTACCCTTGAACTCATGCTAAATTCTCAAAATCAATTTAAGAAAATATGCTCTTGTTAAAGATTCTGAAGAAAAACTCAGAAATGAGGGTTCATGTTAGATTATCAACATGAATAATAACTTAAAGATCTCAAATCATAATATAGTTCAACTTATAATCAAGAATTTAGAATTCATAAAAAATAACTCAAGGCATAACCCTATATTTTACTTTTAATGACTGAATTAAGATGTAGGGCTTTTTTACAAACTCAGTCCATCATTATGAATAATCTAACATACCTGGAAGAACAAAGTTCTTAGCGAAAAATCAGAGATTGGCTTCAAAATCATAGCTTTCTCCTCTTGAATCCTTTCTCTAATACTTGGGAGTGTTAATGAACTTAAAAAGATTTAAAAAAAGTATGAAATATATCCGAACTTTGACCGAGATCATTGTAATAATCCCAAACTTTGACCAGGACCTTTTTCCCTACACTATTTAATATATTGTAAAGGTTTATATGTGAAGGAGGGGTAATAGGTCCTGCCCAAAGTTTGGGATTGTTACAACAATTTTTGTAAAAGTCTGGATATATTTCGAACCCTTCCCCTAAAAAGATTGATCGACAGTCTTAAAACCCTTAATTATGTATAAGAACATTGAAATTTAGGTTTTAAAGGGATGGGGAGATACAAAAACACCCATACTTAAAACTGTCAGAGTGAACTATGATTTCGATCTACAGCCCGTAGGACTTTTTATGGCCTATTCTTGTCAACCGTATATTCAACTTCAAACACCTAAAATAAATATATCCCCACAAGATCTTTCCATGAATCATCAACAAGTCTAAAATGTGGAGACACCTTTTGTGAAACTCAAGTTTTTGGGTCATTTCTAACAGTCTCTCCTACGACCCATAAAATTGCCCACGACATGTAGTTCCTTCTCATAGGCTCAAAGTTCTATTAAATTTTCTTTGTAAGTCTGGGATCCTTCTACGGGCACTTTCAACGGTTAATAGACGTTTCCATGACTCGTCCTATCAACCTTTAAAACACATTACAGGACTCTAATTTTCCATGACCTAACTTGGTTCCTAGGACTCCCTTAGCTCCCTTAACTAAAAGGTAATAAAATAGTGTTGTGGTTTTTCCCTTGAAAAAGGAAGTTTTCCATGATAAATATGTGTTTTACTGTTTTGCGATTGTATATTTTCCTAAACTCACAAGAACCTGGTTCATGAATAGAGGGTACAATTTCTTCTATTGGTATCAAAACAGGTCTTCTCGTCTGAAGATTCACATCTTGAAAATTTCAATGCTTGCACCACCTACACCACAAGAAGCAACTTCCCAAATGCGACCACTATTGTTCGATGGAAAGTATTATGGATTGTGAAAGAACCGCATAATGGATCACTTAATAGGAGAAAATCCAGATACCTGAGGATTTGTATTGGATGGTCCAACCATACCTATAAAAATGGAAATTGATGGAATCACTCATGTACCAAAGGAAAGGAAGGAATGGAATGATACCGGTAAACTGGAAATTCAGAACAATAATAAGGCTAATAAGATATTGATATACGGTATAGGTCTAGATGAATACAGTCGAATCTCATCATGTCAATATGCAAAATCAATATAGGAAACACTACAAAGTATTCACAACTCTACAACTCAGGTAAATAAATCAAAAATTGACAATTTGATAGGCAATATTAGTTGCTTCAAATGGCGTAGAAACTTCATTGCAACTATCAATGAAATCTACTCATTATGAGAAATGATTCCTAATGGAAAGGCTGTTATAGAACTTTGAAGTGTTGGTCCAGAATATTGGGAGAGAAAGGTAGAAATTATCATTGAACCACGTTAATTAGATAAGATTGTTATGGATGAAATCATTGGAATCCATTTGACTTATGAACTTAAGAAAAACAAGGAAAAGAAAATTGGAGGAAAGAGAAGTACCTGGTTCATAAAGCTACACCACCTAATGATTTCGAGGATGAGAACATCACACTAATGCCCAAGTGATTCTTTAGAACTTTGAGAAGACGACAGTTTTTTCAGAAAAAGAACTTCCAAAAACCAACTGAGAAGGATCCAAAGGTACATGTATGTCATAACTGTGAAAGTGTACATGACTTTATCAATTTTTGTCCACTTTGAGCCTTGGAGCATAAGATAAAATATCTTGAGAAAAAAAAGTATCAAGAATGATAAGTATATTCCCAAAAATAAGAGGCTCACTAATCAAGAAGCTAATCTCTTAGTTAAAAGGGCCTTTGTATGTATGGGAAATCAATAGGCGGAAGAGTATGAAGATGGTGGACTCAAAAATCAGCCATTACTAGAAATTGGAGAGACAAACAAGTTTGAGTCTCTCGCACTAATCCCTCTAGAAGAAGCAAAAGAAATACTTATCAATCTCAAGAAACAAGTTTAGCATAGATGGCAAGAACAGATTCTGAGAGAGATGAAGAAGATGTCAAACAGTCCAAAGTAAGATTTAATCACATTTGAGGAAATCCTCATTCATACCCTAAGAGAAAACTAGAATCTCTATTGCACACTCTGGATGCATACCAGTCAATCAACTCTAAAAAGGAGCAAATGATTGACGACTATGCATCTCTAAGAAAAGAAAATGTGAATCTAGAGAAAAATTATTAATGTATTCAAAATATTTTGAAAGAACTACGAAATGACCTATACGGAGTGAATAAAAAGAATGAAGCTCTCCACAAAGAACTTCGTATCACTAAGATGGAAGCAACACACAACATGATATGAACAAGATCCTCCATCATGCTCGACAACATCCAAAAGGGTCAAATCTCTACTACACATGTAATAAGGTTCATTCAAACGTTTTTTGAAATTAGTAATCCCATCAAAGACTATTATGTATTCAATGTGGACTAACCGAACATAAGAGTAATGCATGTCCTAAAAAGTTAAAAGCACATCAAAATATTCTAAGGTTTCTTAAAAAACCCAGGTGGGGAAAGAATTACAAAACTAGTTCCCAAACCTAATTTTTTTTCCGAAATGGGCTAAGAAAAATCTCATCCAATATTTTTGTAATAAACATGGACTAAGTGGATCTTGGTACCCAAAACTAACTTTTGAATATTGATAAAGGAACTATGGAAGGACTTATTAAGTCCTGGTATCTAGATAGTGCATGCTCCAGATAGATGAATGTTGATAAAAATAACTTTCTCTCACTGAGTAACTACAAGGGTAGAAATGTAGCTTTTGGAAACAGAAAGAAAAGTGAAATTTAGGGAACCAGAAAAGATTGCCCCAATCACACTCAAGCAATAGACAATGTGTACTAAGTAAGAGGATTACAACACAATCTGCTTAGTGTGTCCCAAATGCATGATACAGGAAAAATGTGTTGTTCACTTCAAATGAATGTAGAGTGTTCAATCCTATCTCTGGGAAATTGGTTCTTCAAGAAAAAGGCATAAGAATGTAGTTAAAGCAGATATCATGAGTCCTAGAGAGAATTCACTACAACGTGTAAGTGCCATAACTAACATCTCTCATATTTAGTATAAGAGGTTGTGACACATCAGTTTCTCAACAATGAACAAGGTCATATCAAGACACCTAGTCAAAGGCTTACCTACTAAGAGATTTAATGATGGTCAAGTGTGTGGAGCATGTGCTCAAGTAAAACATGTACAATCCTCATTCATACCAAAAGCAATGTTACAACCAAGCCTTTGAAACTACTTCATATGGACTTGCATCTTCGAGAATTTCATCACCAGGTATGTGGAATTTTACTAGCGGGTTCCTCTCATCCAATGGATCCCTAGAATTTAGTCTGTTCCTTGATCTCACATAGCTTGTTTAGAGCTAGGGTTGTAAAATCTTGGGAATTTTTTGTGATTTCAGTTGCTATAATATCCGTAGTATAAAAAACATATTTTCTTAGAAACTGTACTTAATTCCTTTTATAAAACTCAGAACCCTGTTTTGTTTAAATTCTCTTAGTTTAGGAATTATACTTCATAGATCAGTTAAACAAAAAATCCTGCTTCAAATTTCGAACGTCACATTCTTAATATATAAATGTTGCATTGTCAGTTAGCATGTTAATATTTTGTGATATTCAGTATTTAGTGCATTTTAGCTTCGGATGTATTCATTTGGGATTATATTTAACACAGAGTTGGACTAGGGTTCAATGCACCCTACTAGTCCCAGAACTGGCAAGGTATGTTGAGTCCTCTCAATGGGGCGTATACATTAGACTCCACGCTTAGCTCGTGTGGTTTATGTCGATTAGTAGTAGCTCCGATAGTCAAACTTTTAGTGCTTTTACCAGGCTTTTAGTATATATATTTCAGTATTCAGTTTGACATATACATTTATGATTTGAAATTGTTCATTCCATTCAATTATTTATTTTCAGTTACACTTTAGTATATATCTATATCTTTGCTCAGATTGCACCATTCCTCATTTATGTATTGTTCAACTTGTATATCTTTTATTCAACTTAGTATTTATATCATTCATGTTTAGTACATTTCATGTACTAACACATACTTTGTGCTACATCGTTTCATGATATAGGATCATGTTCTCAGCATCCAGATCATGCTTAGATCAAACCTGGGTCCACATTCAACAACTTCAGTGGTGAGTCCTCATATTTCGAGGATAATAGACATGCTTTCATTTTAGTCATTATTTTTAGTTTCAGTTTTGTTCGAGTTAGTTGCGAGCAACTCAATCCAGTAGAGGCTTTTTCGACATAGTAGTCGATTCAACTTTAGTTTTTAAATGTTATTTAAGTCATCAATAAGACCCTTATGTTATGTTATAGTAGTATTCAGACTAGTTGGTCTTGTTCCACTTCAGAGATTAGTTGATTTAGTTTCCTCTTAGTTCATTTTACTTAGCTATTTTTTGTATGTTCATGATATGTCAGATTCAGGGTTAGGTTGGGTAACTCGTGATCCTAGGTCACGTGTTATCTCAAGGTGGTAGCCTCGGGGCGTGACACATTATTATTCATAATAACTATACTTTAATGTTGTTGACTT
>NC_028648.1:48018591-48044692 GCF_001406875.1 Solanum pennellii | reverse complement strand
TATAATATATATATATATATATATATATAATATAATATTATTATTTTTATTATTATTATTATTATTATTATTATTATTATTATCATTATTATTATTATTATTGTTATTGTTATTGTTATTATTCCTTTTAATCTTCAATAGACAACTAAAAGTTCTCAATCAAACATACAAGATATTTTTGAACATACAAATATATACAAATATAATATAATATATATTATTATTATTATTATTATTATTATTATTATTGTTATTATTATTATTATTCCTTTTAATCTTCAATAGACAACTAAAAATTTTAAATCAAACATACCAGATATTTTTGAACATACAAATATAAACCTTTAACTACAAAAAGTAATTTGGCAAAAAGATCAGAAATATATTTGAACTTTGACCGAAATTGTTGTAACAATTCCAAACTTTGACAAGGACCTATTACGCCCTTGCACTATTTAATAGTGTATTTTAAAGATATATAAGTGCTTAGCTGGACAAGTTACTATTTTAATAATAGAAGATTTATGATGTCCACGTATACACCTATATATATTTAAACTAAACTATTAAATAGTGCATGGAGTAATAGGTCATGCCTAAAATTTGATATTGTTACAATATTTTCGGTCAAAGTTAAAATATATTTCAAACTCTTTTACCCAAGTAATTCGTTCATCATGCTCAATCACTTTTAAACAATAAGCGCTAACAATTATATTAGTCAATTATCCATTTATTTTCAAGTAATATGTACTTATCACATTATACCATATACAAATGACAAATTTAATGATGTATACCATTCATAAATATATTAATTGTCACTTTGACAACTAACAAACTAGTTTAACCACTATAATGACTAATACATGTTTATAATTAAGATAAGCTCATCATTATATAAAATATCCCCAAAAAGAATTTAGTAAAAGAAATAATAAGACAATTAATTTAGGGAAAAATCTAATAAATAACATTTTGACTATTTTGAGAAAAATCTAAAGAAAAAAGATTTTATTCACAATTTGTTATCTATACATAAATTATCTTTTGACCAATTTCTCATTCCTCCCCTATAAATAGATTTCTTAAGTTTTAAACTAAGTCACACCACCATTTCACTTCACTTTTTCAATATGACTGACGGTGATAACAACCACCACGGTGCCACCTGAAAACGAACGAGAACTGATCAAACTCCAATTTTGTTCTTTGTTCATTCTTTACCCAAAGCAGAAATTTAGAAAACTTAGAAACAAGGAATTTTTGATTCTTGAGGTAGTTATATCAGAAAACCTTGAGAAAAATGGGCTATCTGCAAAGCAATTGATGTGACAAAATGATGTTGAAAACGAAGATTAACATACTTCTTTCTATTCTAACTAATAACAGTAATATCTTTCTCTTTGGGACAAAGCTCGATTGTTTTTATGAATTCCAACTCTTCAACATCATAAGCGAAGGTCAAACTAAGTATATCTTGATCCACTGTCTCACATGATCCATCTCAAGTTTCTACTTGCGGCTACTGTATAAGGTGGGATTTGCATCCCGAATATCCTCCAATGAAATTCCCTCTCCAGCCAATTGCAAGAACAACACATGATCAAATACAACTCTGATTTGGAATTTATGCATTAATGCCAATGCAATCATTCTAACACAGAAGGTGATTGACTTCTGTAATTGGATTAATACCAGTCCAATCCAAATGCATAAGTCTATCACCTTGTGTAGTAGAATTATTGCAGTGTATTAATGCATAAAATCCAAAGTTGTATTTAATCGTGTGTTTTCCTTGCTATTGGTCAGAGAGGGAATTTCATTGGAGGATATTTGGGATGGAGATCCCATATTACACAGTAGGTGCAAGCAGATATTTGGGATGGATCTTGAGACACTTGATCAAGATATACTTAGCTTGACCTTTGCTTATATGTTGAAGAGTTGGGATCAATAAAAATATTCGAGCTTTGTTCCAATTGGAATGAGATTGTTGTGAACATTAAAAATAGAAGAAAGTATGTTAATCTTCTTATTGAACATTGTTTTGTCACATCAATTGCTCTGCAAATAGCTCATTTTCTCAAGATTTTTCTGATATAAATGCCTCAAGTATCAAGACTTCCTTGTTTCAGAGTTATCTTGATGAAATGCTTGATAGGAGTGGAACTTTTATTTCTGTCGAAGATTGAAAAACACATACAGATTACCTTTGACACGAAGAAAATAATCACCAAATATCCTGATTTAGGAAGTGTAACATCTCGTAACTCGAAATAGCTAGATATAAGCTAAAAAACTAAAAATATTTTTTTTTGGAAAGAAAAGTAGAAAACTGGAAAATTTTTCTAAGTTAAAAAAATGAGTTTTGGTCATTTTAAAAAGACCATAACTTATATCTCAGAATGATTTAGAGGTAGTTCTTGATATGGTTGGAAATCCCTTGGAGAGATCTTTCCAACGCCGTTGAGTTTGCACATTTTTTATATCGTATGAGGGAGATCTGCCTATCGGAAGTTGGGCCATTGAATTGAGGAAAGTCCAATTCTCAATTTAAGGAAGGGCAAACTAGTATTTTTACCCTTATTTTCCTAATTCGTTTTAAGGGTTTATTAGTGTTAAAAATAAACCTTAACTAAGTTTTGGAAAATCAAACTCACGCTTAGGGCTTGGAGAAGAGAGAAAAGAAGAAGAAAAGGGAGAAAAGCCAAGAATTTGCCAAGAACGTCAAGAACATTGAGTGAGGTTCATCAAGGGTGATCCTTATCAAGATATGTGAGATCTTTTGTCTTGGTTTAGTTGACCCACACGCCAATTTGTTTCAATTCATAGATTCATGAGTTGTTTACATGTTAAAAGGTGAAGTTCTTGAAGAAAAATGTCGAATTCTCATTGATTGAATTGTAAGATGTCAATTGTTGTTTGATTCTTTTTTCTCGGGGTTGTTTCCAAAATGAATCCACTGGGTATTAAGGGTACCAATAGTCCCAAGCATTTGGTGAAAGAATTAGGGAGGTCTGGATATGAAAAACGAGTTGAAAAATTCGTCAGTGCGTCATGCATGCAGTTCACCAAACTGGCCTCAGTTACTTGGGGCCTGGCGCGGCGTGCCACCAGTGCGCTATAACCAAGCCACAGTAAATTAAGGCTGGCAAGGTGCATCCCGAACGCGCGTTCTTCGCCTAGTTTTCATAGTTTAGCCCTTTTTTAAGTCCTTCAAAGGTACATTAACACCTTCCAATGGTTTTAATTACGTCAAATGATTTCTAAGCACCTAGAAATCATCAAAGAACACAAATAATAACCTTGAATCCATAATCCAATTCAAGGAAAGTTAGGATCAAAGTCAAAGAAGTTAAGAGTCAAGTCTAAAGTTAAGAAGTAAGTCAAATCAAAGTTCTTAAAAGTTTTCAAGAGTCTTTACTAAACGTTTTTAGCTTCGTTTTAAGGCTCAAGCTTCAAGTTAAAGTGAAGAGTAATGGTTGAAGTCTTTTCTTCAATGAAATATAAGGGAATTAAGTATTCCTTAAGAGTTGATTAATACTCAAGTTTCAAGTTAAGCAAAGAGTAAAGAGTCGAGTTCATTTCTCAAAAGTTAAAAGGGAACTAAGTATTCCCTAAAAGTTATATAGTTAATAAATATTTTCACATTTAAGTTATGAGGAAATTAAGATTTCCCAAATAAGAAAAGGGAACATTGACTCCAAGAGAGATTTTAAAAGCTAAATGTTGAGCAATTATCTCTACCCAAAGAAAGGAAGTTGTATCCAAAAGCATGTGCTAAAGTATATTTTGGGAGTAGTATTGAGCACCAATGTGGGGATGTGAGTTCATATTAACTCAAGTCTCGATGTAAACCATGTAGCTATTATGGGTGTAACGAGTCATACTTTTTAGATGATCACATAAGTTAAGCTAGTGGATCCATTAAGTTAAGGAGTTCTATGGGACGGAAAAGTATAGGACCATTCTGGCAGCGTGTGCAAGACGTTGTATCATCACTTAGGCTCATAGTGGTGGTTGTCGGTTAGAGAATCTCCCACAGAAACTATATTACTTTCATATATAAGTAAGGTTGAGTTTGTTATTGTATTTTTTTAACGAACTAAATTGTTTACACTATTTTAAAAGCTTTATATATATATATTTCATGTGTCATCATTGCATTATATTAAGTGTAGTATTTCATAAATTGAGTAGATCCAAGGTAAGTGTTCCTTTTTTATTCTTTTCGAGCTTAAGTTGTTGTTTAGCATTCCAACTCGTATACTCGTACATTCAATGTATTGATTCTAGTTGGCCTACATCTTCCTATGATGCAAACATATGTAACCAGGATTACCATACAGCGCCTCGTTGATCCAGTTTTAGTACTTACAGTCAGTGATAAATCTTCTTGCATTCTGGGGAACTCTTTTATTGCTTTCTAGTCTTTACTTATAGTTGTGGGGTCTTTCCCAACATCCATCTTAGTATGATAGAGGCTTCATAGATAGATAGTCAGTCAGACAATTTATGTTTTTAAGTCTCTCTTTAATTGCATTTAGATATTGTGTGTGAGACTTAAGTGTCATTATGGCCAAATATTTATTTGAAGTTGTTTTTATGAGTAATATTTTTTATATTTAATGAAGTCTTTACCTGAGTTATGTAAGCCAGACCAATGGTCCGCTCAAGGCCAACAATGTTCATTGGTACCGGCCACGCCCAGGGTGTAGGATCAGGACGTTACAAACGTGGCATTAAAGCACAAAGTTCAATATTTATAGGGAATAGATGAAGCTTGTCTGTAGTATCTTATTCATAGGTGTGAAGCACACCACATTATGATTAAGAGGCTAGAACATTTAGGAATTCTTCACTTCTTTCATGTTCCTTTTCGTGTGTTAGAGTTTATCTCAAAAAAGTTTCTCTCTAATTCGTGCTTGCACACATTTTTTATCATCATGCCTCCATGAAGAGAACCAAGAGGTCGTCCAACTAGAAGGGATGTTGAAGAGAAAGAGGTACCGAATGCACCAAACGTGCAACCTCAAGGAACAACCATCAATGATGAGTTCTGTAAGGCTATATGGATGTTATGCCAAGAGGTGATTAACCATGTCGGGCAACAGAGAGGAGATCGACAAGAAGAGGTTGACACCTAGCGGATTCGTGAATTTCTAAGAATGAATCCACCCAGTTTAAATGGTTCAAGCATTGTTGAGGATCTGGACAATTTCGTGGAAGAGTTAAAGAAGGTTTTTGATGTGATGCATGTGGTTGATGCTAAAAGGGTTGAACTAACTGCATTCCAACTGAAGAATGTGGCTAGGACATGGTTCGATTAGCTGAAGGAAGGAAGAGATAAGGATGCAGCACTTCCAAGTTAGGCTTACTTTGAAGAAGCTTTCTTGGGGCATTAATTTCCCCGAGAACTCAAAAAGGCAAAGGTACATGAGTTCCTTACATCGAAACAAGACTCTTTAAGTGTGCACGAGTATGGCTTGAAGTTCATCCATCTGTCCCGTTATGCTCCAGAAATGGTTAAGGATATGAGGAGTAGAATGATCTTGCTTGTCACTAGCGTGGGTCATGCTTCAAGTAAAGAGGGCATAGTTGTAATGCTGATAGGTGACATGGACATATCTAGGTTGATGGTTTATGTGCAAAAGGTTGAGGAGGATAATCTGAGAGATAAAGAAGAATATAGGAACAAGAAAGCAGCTAGGACAGGGAATTAGTTTAGGCAGCAGAAGGGTGGTTCAAGTCGGCCACAATTTCAAAAACAAAAGGGGTCTGCACAATCATCTGCTAGTGCTCCTGCACTCAGAAACAAAGGTGAGCATCATGGACATAATTCGCAGAACATCAAAACTAGACCATCATAGTCTCAAGGAAGTGTGGCACACGGAGGTAGTCGGGATCATGCATGTGCTAAGTCTGGTAGATTCCACCTAGGTAAATGTCGTGATGGCCTGACAAAATGCTTCAAGTGTGGTCAAAAGGGTCACTTCATGAGAGAGTGCCTTAAGAACAGGCAAAGTAGCTGAAATTCGGGCAACAAAGCCTAATCCTCATCAGTTGATCCACCAGACAGGGTCGTACCTAGATGATCCACTTTTAGTACCGCGGAGGGGCAAACCACCTATATGCAATCACTAGCCGCCAAGAACAAGAGAACTCTCCAGATGTTGTCACGGTATGATAAAAGTCTTTACTCTTGATGTTTATGTTTTGCTACACTCAGGAGAAAGTTTATCTTTTATAACTCCTTATGTTTCAAATAAGTTGAGATTCTTCCTGAAAAACTTTGTGAACCCTTCTGTGTTTCTACACGTATTGGAGAGTCTATTCTAGAGGAAAGAGTCTATCGTTATTGTCCTATTTCTATCAATCACAAGAACACCATGTCTGATTTAGTGGAGTTAGACATGATACATTTTGATGTCATTCTACGTATGGACTAGCTTCATTCCTATTATGCATCATTAGATTACAGAATTTGAGTTGACAAGTTTCAAATTCTTAATGAGCCAGTCATAGAGTGGAGTGGTAGTTCAGCAATGCTTAAGGGTCATTTCATTTCGTACCTTAAGGCAGAAAGTTAGTTTCAAAGGGAATTATCTATAACTTAGTCCGATTTAATGACTCGAGTGGTGAGGTACCTCCCCTTCAGTAATTTTCTACAGTAAGGGAGTTTTCAGAAGTTTTTCTTGATGATCTACTCGGATTTCCTCCTAAGAGAGAAATAGACTTCGGTATATATGTCATTCCAGACACTCGTCCTGTCTCTATTCCACCATACACAATGACACTAGTAGAGTTAAAGGAAATTAAAGAAAAACTCAAAGATCTGTTAGATAAAGGTTTCATTCGACCAAGTATCTCACATTGGGGCGCTCTGATCTTGTTTGTAAGGAAGAAAACTGGTTCCCTTAGGATGTGTATAGACTACCGCCAATTGAATAAGGTTACCATCAAGAATAAGTATCCTTTTCCAAGTATATATGATCTTTTGATCAACTTTAGGATGCCACCTGTTTCTCGAAAATTGATTTCAGATCGGGATACCATTAGTTAAAGGTTAGGGAATGTGACATTCCAAAAACATCTTTTAGAACTAGATATGGGTATTATGAGTTTTTGATCATGTCTTTTGGGTTGACCAATGTACCAGCGACATTCATGGATCTTATGAACAGAGTCTTCAAACCTTATCTAGATATGTTTGTCATCGTTTTCATTGATGCCATACTAATCTATTCAAGGAATGAAGAAGATCATGTAGCCACCTCAGGATAGTTCTTCATACTTTGAAATACAAGGAGTTGTATGCCAAGTTATCCAAGTGTGAGTTTTGGCTAAAGTATATATCATTCTTGGGTCACATAGTTTCCACTGATGGGATTAGAGTGGATACTCAAAATATAAAAGCAGTTCAGAGTTGGCATAGACCCACTTCTCCAACTGACATTAGTAGTTTCTTGGGTTTGAATGGCTATTATAGAAGGTTTTTTGAGGGGTTTTTGTATATCTCATCTTCCTTGACCAAGTTGGCTCCAAAAAAAGTTAAGTTTCAATGGTCTGAAGCTTGTGAGAAAAGCTTCTAGTAGTTGAAGAAGAGATTTACTACTGCCCCAATCTTGACCTTACCAGAAGGTACTTAGGGTTTTGTGGTGTATTGTGATGCATCAAGAGTTAGTTTGGGCTATGTGCTAATGTAGACTGACAAGGTTATATCTTATGCCTCCAGATAGTTAAAGGTTCATGAGAGGAATTACCCAACCTACGACTTGGAATTGGCTGTGGTAGTATTCGATTTGAAGATATGGTGTCACTATTTGTACGACGTTCATGTTGATATATTTAGTGAAAACAAGAGCCTACAATATCTGTTCACCCAGAAGGATTTCAATCTTAGATAGAGAAGGTGGTTAGAATTACTCAAGGTGTAACATCTCTTAACTCGGAATAACTAGGAATAAGCAAAGAAACTAAGAATAATCACTTTTGAAGAAAGGGGAGAATCTGGAAATTTTTCTAAGTTTAAGAAATGAGTTTTGCCCATTTTCTAATGGCCATAACTTCTAGCTCAAAAGGAGTTAGAGGTAGTTTTGGATATGGTTGGAAAACCATTGGAGAGATCATTCCAATGCCGCTGAGTTTGCAAATTTTTGATATCGTATGAGAAACATATGCCTATCGGAAGTTGGGTTCTGTAAGCGAGAAAGTCCAATTTCTGATTTAAATAAGGGAGAACTAGTCTTTTCACCCATTTATTTCCTTATTCATTTTAAAGATTTATTAGGAGTAAAACTAAGTCTTAAATCACTTTTATAAAATCAATTGACACTTAGGGCTTGGGAGAAAAGAGAAGAGGAGAAGGAGAAGGGAGAAATATTAAGGTTTCACCAAGAATGCTAAGGAATTTTGAGTGGAATTCATCGGGGATGATCCTATTTAGGTATGTGAGATCTTTCGTGTTGGGTTAATTCATCCACACGAAATTTGTTTCTATTAAGTGGTTTTAGAGTTGTTTACATGATTAGAAGTTAATTCTTGATGAATCTTGTCCAATCCCTATTTGACTGAGTTGTTTGGATGCGCGTTGATTTTAACTCGTAGTTTCGATGTTGTTTTCAAGTTAGATCTGTTGGGTGTTGAAGGTAGTGATGATCCTAAGGGTTTCGTGAAAGAACTAGGGAGGTAGGGGGTTTAGAGATGAAAAACGAGTTGAAAAATCTGTGAGACACACCTGCAGTGCGCCAGAAACTGGACTTTAACACTGAGGCCTGGTGCAGCGTGCCAGAATCTGGCTTCAGTCAATTGAGGCTAGCGTAGCGCGTCCCAAAAGTGCCTGGATCGGCGTTTTTCGCCTAGTTTTCGTAGTTTAGCTTTTTAAATTCCTTCTAAGGTACTTTAACACCTTCCAATGATTCTAATTACTTCAAATGATTTCTAAACACCTAGAAATTATGAAAGAATTCAAATCATAACCTTGAATCCATAATCCAATTCAAGGAAAGCTAAGATCAAAGTCAAAGGAATTAAGAGTCAATTATAAAGTTAAGAAGTTCGTCCAAAGCAAATCTCAAAAAGGTTTTCAAGATTCTTTACTAAACGTTTTAACTTTGTTTTAATGATCAAGTTTCAATCTTAAGGTAAAGAGTAAGAAGTTGAAATGTTTCCTTCAAAGAAATATAAGGGAACTAAGTATTCCCTGGAAGGTGGTTAAGACTTAAGTTTTCAAGTTAAGAAAAGAGTATATAATTGATTTCAATTCTCAAAAGTTACGAGGGAACTAAGTAATACCTAAAAACATATAAATGTTTTAACATTTAAGTTAAGAACGGGAAACTGAAATTTTTGAAGAGCGTTTGGCTAGTTTTCAGGGAATAGTAATCGGTTTCTAAATAAAGCAAGAGAGGAAACTGAGATTTGCAATATAGTCTTTGAGCTATGTTTTGAGCACTAATCTCAAATCACATAAATAAGTATGTTTTTATAAACATAATAGCTAATATGACGATATTTTTGGGAGTGGTATTGAGCAGCGATATGGGTGAGAGTTGAAATAACTCCCAACCCTCATAAACCATGTAGCCACCATGGGTATAAAAGGGTCATACTTTTTAGATGATTCTTTTAGTGCTTTTTAGCATATACTAGTGAATCCATTAGGCAGTTCAGGTTCTATATGGATGGCGAAGTGTAGGATGGCCCTGAAAGCGTGTGGAAAAACGTTGTATCATCAGTCTAGTTCTTAAGTGATGGTTGTCGGTTAGAGAAACTCACTCATATATATATATATATATATATATATATACACACACACACATACACACACACATTGGTTTAATTGTATTTTACATACATCTCAGAGTTATTTGTATCTTTGTATACATTTAGAATTTTATGCATGTTCCGAAACAACTTTTATTTATATTACAATTGTGCTAAAATTGCTTAATATTGAAATGAGTTAGTAATGTTAAGTGTAGTTGAGCCAGGTAAGTACTTCAGTTTCTTTCAGACTCTTTCTAGCTTATGTTGTTTAGCATTTCAACTCGCATACTCATACATTCAATGTACTGATTCCAGTTTGCTGGCATCTTCTTATGATGCAGACGCAGGGAACCAAGATCAGCATCAAACGCCTTGTTGATCCAGTTTGAGCACTTAGAGTTAGTGGTGAGCCTCCTTGTATTTCGAAGGATTCTTTTATTGCTTTCTAGTCTTTTCAATTAGAATGTTGCCGGGTTTGTCCCAACATTCATCTTAGTATTATAGAGGCTTCATAGACTCATAGTCAGTCAGATAGTTAGTTTTGAGTCTCTCTTTATCTTGCATTTCAGATGTTCTTTTTTGAGACAAAAGTGTCATATAGCCAAGACATTTTTATGTTAATTATCTTTGTGAGAATGATTCTTACTTATTATTGAGTTAATTCTTCAACTGAGTTAAGTAAGTCAGGCCAAGGGTCACTTAAGGATAGCAATGGTCATTAGGTTTAGGCCACGTCCAAGGTGTAGGCTTGGGGCGTGACACAAGGATTATGACATGAATATTCTTTACTACTCAGGTAAGGCTAATGTGGTTGTTGATGCTTTAAGCAGGTTTTCCATGGGGAGTACCGCCCATGTTGAGGGAGAAAAGATGAAGTTAGCCAAAGATGTGCATAGACTCGCACGCCTAGAAGTCAGATTTATGGATTCGACAGAAGGAGGGATAATGGTGACCAATGGGACTGAATTATCACTAGTGTCAAAGGTGAAAGAAAAGCAAGACCAAGACCCTAGTTTGCTTGATTTGCAGGTGAATGTTCATAAGAAAAGAGTATTAGCTTTTGATGAAGGGAAAGATGGTATGCTGAAGTATCAAGGTAGATTGTGTGTACCAATGGTGGATGGACTCTAAAAGAGGATCATGTAGGAGGCTCATAGAGCTAGATATTCCATTCATCCGAGTTCCACAAAGATGCACCATGATTTGATAGAGGTATATTGGTGGAAAGGTATGAAGAAATACATTGCTGAGTTCGTTGCACCAAATTTCCGGCAAGTTTAGAACATCAAAGGTCTAGAGGTTGGATCAGAACACACAACTTCTGGAATGGAAGTGGGAGATTATTAATATGGACTTCATCACAGGCTTTCCAAGGTCTCGAAGGCAGCATGATTTAATTTAGGTGATTGTCGATAGAATGACAAAGTAAACCCACTTTTTATTGGTAAAGACTACTCATTCGGCAGAGCATTATGCAAAGTTATACATTCAAGAGGTAGTGAGAATTCATGAACTCCCAGTCTCGATCATTTCAGATAGAGGTGCACAATTTATTGCTCAGTTCTGGATGTCTTTCTAGAGAAGTTTAGGTTCAAAGGTGAACTTAAGCACTGCTTTTCATCCTTAGACGGATGGGAAAGTAGAGCGTACTATCCTGACCTTAGTAAATATGTTGAGGGCTTGTGTGATTGATTTCAAGGGGAATTGGTATGATCCTCTACCTCTGATCGAGTTTGCTTACAACAACAACTATCATTCGAGCATCCAAATGGCTTCATATGAAACTCTTTATGGAAGAATATACAGATCTCCTATTCGGTGGCTCGAAGTTGGTGAAGTATGGTTGATAAGACCATACCTAGTTCACCAATCCATAGAGAAGGTGAAGGTGATTCAAGAGAGATTGAAAATGGCACAGAGTCATCAAAATTCCTACACAAATGTTAGGAGAAGACCGTTGGAGTTTAAAGTGGATGATTGGGTATGTCTGGAAGTTTTACCCATGAAGGGTTTTATCAATTTTGGTGAAAAGGGGAAACTTAGTCCCAGTATATTGGTCCTTATACGATATCCAAAAGAATTGACAACGTAGCTTATAAGTTGGAGCTACCACAAGAGTTAGCAGCTGTTCATCGATAGATTATCCTATGTAGAGATTCCGGTTCCGATTTAAAATCACCTAGTTCGCAAGTTGAGAACAAAGGAGGTTTTGTCACTCAAGGTCCTTCGGAGGAACCAATTTGTTGAAGAAGCGTCTTTTGGAAGCCGAAGAGGATATGAAGAAGAGATATCCACATCTCTTTTAATATGGAGAGAATGTAGGTCAAGGTATTAATTCTTTTATTAATACTTATTAAATTATGAGTAAGCATGTTATTACTTGCTTTTGATTTTGATATGTAATAAAATTGAGGTTACTATTCTTAGCTTAGTGAAAGAAATCTCATTCGAGGATTAATATTCCCAAGGGGGAGATATTGTAACTTCTTGTAACTCAAAATATCTAGGAATAAGATAAGAAACTAAAATTATTCGTTTTTGAATGTAAAAGAGAGATCTGGAAAATTTGTCTAAGTTAAGAAAGTGAGTTTTGGTCATTTTCAAATGGTCATAAATCCTAGCTCAGGATGATTTAGAGGAATTTATTGATATGGTTGGAAAGCCCTCGGAGAGATCTTTCCAATGCCGCCGAGTTTGCGTATTTTTGATATCTTATAAGGGAGATAAACCTATCGGAAGTTGGGTTGTTGAAGTGAAGAAAGTCCAATTCCGAATTTAAGGAAGGACAAACTGATCTTTTCACCCTTATTTTCCTAATTTGTTTTAAGGATTTATTAGGGGTAAAATAAGCCTTAAGTTAGTTTTGGAAAATCAAATTCACTCTTAGGGTTTGGAGAAGAGAGAAAAAAAAAAGAGAAGGGAGAAAAGAAAAGAATTTGCCAAGAACGTCATGAACTTCGAGTGGGTTTCATTAGAGGTAATCCCTATGAAGGTACAAGAGATCTTTTGTGTTGGGTTAGTTATCCACAAACAATTTTGATTCAAATCAGCGATTTATGATTTGTTTATATGTTGAAAGGTGAAGTTCTTGACGAAAAGTGTCGAATTCCCATTGATTGAATTGTTGGATGTCTACTGTTGTTTGATTCCTGTTTTTTTTTGGGTTGTTTCTGAGTTGAATCTAGTGAAAATTAAGGGTACCAATAGTCCCAAATGTTTGGAGAACGGATTAGGGAGGTTTGTAGGGTTTGGAGATGAAAAACTAGTTGAAAACTTCATCAGATGCACCTGGCAAGGCCAGTCCAGGCGTGCCACTTGTGTGCCAGAACCACACCTCAGTCACTTGGGGCCTAACGCAGCCCGCCACTTGTGCGCCAGAATCTCGCCTCACTGAATTGAGGCTGGCACGACGTGCCCTAAATGCGCTCAAGTCAACGTTTCTTGCCCAATTTTTGTAGCTTAGCCTTTGTAAGTCCTTCTAAGGTACATTAACACCTTCCAATGGTTCTAATTACATCTAATGATTTCTATACATCTAGAAATCATCAAAGAATACAAATCATGACCTTGAATCCACAATCCAATTCAGGGAAAGTTAAGATCAATGTCAAAGAAGTTAAGAGTCAAGTGTATTGTTAAGAAGTCAGTCAAATCAAACTTCTTAAAGGTTTTCAAGAGTCTTTATTAAACGTTTTTAACTATGTTTTAAGTCTCAAGCTTCAAGTTAGATTCAAGAGTAAAGGCTGAAGTCTTTCATTTAAAGAAATATAAAGGAACTAAGTATTCCAATGAGTTGATTAATACTCAAGTTTTTCAAGTTAAGAAAAGAGTAAAGAGTCGAGTTCATTTATCAAAAGTTATAAGGGAACTAAATATTCCCTAAATTTTTTTAAATGTTTCCACATTTAAGTTAAGAGGAAACTAAGATTTCCTAAAAGATTTTGAACAAGAAAAGAGAACATTGATTCCAAGAGTGCTTTTTAAAGATAATGTTGAATAGTTATCTCAATCGAAAGAAAGAAAGTTATTTTTAAAGCATGAGATAAAGTGTATTTTTGGAGTAGTATTCAATATCGATGTGGGGATGAGAGATCATATTAACTCAAGTCTGCATGTAAACCATATAGTCATCATAGGTGTTAACAGGTCATACCTTTAAGATGATCACTTAAGTTAAGCTAGTGGATCCACTAAGTTAAGTAGTTCTAAGCGACCACAAAGTATAGGATAGTTTTGGCAGCGTGGGCAAGACGTTGTATCATCACTTAGGTTCATAATAGTGGTTGTCAGTTAGAGAATCTCCAATAGAAACTATACTACTTTCATATATAAGTAATATTGAGTTTGTTATTTCAATTCCTTTAGCAAACTAAGTTTTTAACACTATTTTACAAGATTTATATATATTGCATGTGTCATTATTGCTTTATATTAAGTTCAATATTTCATGAGGGGAGAAGAACCAAGGTAATAGTTCCTTCTTATTCTTTTTGAGCTTAACTTGTTGTTTAGCATTCAAACTTGCGCAGTCGTACATTCAATGTACTAATGCAAGTTGGCTTGCATCGTATTATGATGAAGACACAGGTAACCAGGATCAACATCCAGCGCCTCGTTGATCTAGTTTGAGCACTTTGAGCCAGTGGCGAGCCTCCTTGCGTTTCAGAGGACTCTTTTATTGCTTCTAGTCTTTACTTATAAGATATTTTGGGGTTTGACCCAACATCCATCTTAGTATCTCAGAGGCTCAATAGAGATATAGACAATCAGATAGTTTAAGTTTTTGAGTCTCTCTTCAATTGCATTCAGATATTGTATGTGAGACTTAAGTGCTATTTTGGCCAGATATCTATTTGAAGTTGTTTTTATGAGTAATATTTCTTATATTTAGTTACATTTTCCACTAAGTTATGTAAGATAGGTCAAGGGTCCATTCAAATCCAGTAATGGTTATTGGGTGTCGGTCACGCCCATGGTATAGGCTCAGGGAGTGATAGGAAGATAGTCATATATTGTCACAATATTTAAACTTCACACTTTGACTCGCGCTTTCTAACACATACTTATTTTCTTTTTTTCTTTGCATGAGATAGTTGGGTGTATGCCTGCTGAGAAGAAAAAGGCTCTTCTTTTCTTTTGGACTGCAATGAGGACTCTAGACTTTGCATCTCTAGAATCTCATAGTCTTGTCAGCACTTGCCTTCTGCACAAACATGCTTCTACCAGTTGTGTGTTCCTACTTATTGCGACAGCGTTGTGATGCAAAATCGACTCGATATCATCACCCAAGAACATATCATGCAACTTTTGTAACCTATGATCACACATAGTCCATTTATACTATTGTACTCAAGTGTAGAATATGTTTTTCGGTATAAAACTCTAACTTTTTTTGTAGAAGCTATGAATGTTATTAAATTTCAATTTCATCAAGATCCAATATGTTTAACTTTTTTGTGTGGTACAACTTCCAATATAATAAGAAATTGATAACTACATTTCCTTGTAATCATTGAAAAAAGGAAAATTTAAAATGAGAAATTACGAGAAAGAAATAAATTTCTAGATTTTCACTTTTAATGTAAGAAAAAATCAATATTTAACCTCAATCTCATGTGGATGCTATCGTCAAAAATGAAGATACTGGGGTAAAAGTGAGTTTATGGTTGAGGAAACACAGATGTGATGTTCATCAGAATACGTGGAGCGAGAAATAAAGCTTCAAAATTTAGAATAAATTGATATTCAAGTGAATACTGAACACAACAAGAAAGACGTTAATAAAGCGCATGTTGAGTATCTTTAATGGATAAAATTGCAAGAATTCATACTTCTTCAGAAATTTCGATGCAAATGGTTTGAAGAAGGTGATAAAAACACTAACTACTCCCATAGCATGATAAGGGAAGAGACAAAAAAGATGAATTTATCAAGAATCCAGTAAAAAAGAGGAAAATGGATCAGCAAAGATGAAAAAATATCCAAGGCAAGTAACATTTGCAGATTTTTTTAAATCCTCCTCAACCTACTCTTAATTGTGAGACTTGTTCTGAATTCTGCATTTCATTAATAAACTATAACAAGCAGTAACATTTATTTACTTGTGTTAAGTTGTCTTTAGTGTTGCTTGTATTTTGTTACATATTTTTTTTAAATTTATTACGAGTTAAAATTGAGTTCAATTAACATAAGATTGTATTGATTGTTCATTGCTCACTGCACATAGATCCAACTGACTTCCATCAGATCTACGGAAAATTCAACATGAACACTCCTCTAATTGGCCTTTCGACCTCTTAATTGTCTCGGCCGTTGATGTGATCTTCGGATAGTAACAATTTGAAAATGAAAAGTTATAAATTAATTATATCAATATGCTTTGTTACATTTAATTTAAAGAGGATAAGAAACAGGTTCGCTCCCAGCTACATCACGGCCGACATATAGTGTATTCCTAACTTTATCAATTTTGAAAAGGTTGTATATTATGCCTGATGAAAGAGAAATTAAAGAAGTTATTTTTTAGTGTTACTGTTTTAAGTGATGCAGGGCTAGATGGATATATTTGAAAATTGTTCCAAAGCTTCTGGGAGATTATCAAAGAGGATATCATAGCATATGTTTAAACCTTCTTAAAAAAACTGACCGGGTACTTCTCGCACACTTGCCTACTGTTAATATCTAAAATTGACACCCCTAGTTTCTTTGGTGAGTTCAGGCCCATAAGTCTTTCAAACTTTACTAACAAACATTTTTCCAAAATATTTTCCTTGAGATTAAATCTGATGTTGAAATATCTAGTCTCTCCCAACCGACATGGCTTTGTAAAAGAGAGACTAATCACAGAGAATGTTCTTTTAGCTCAGGAAATCATTCAGAAAATTTGTAAGACTAACAAGGGTGAAAATGTTGTTTTAAAACTTGATATGACCAAAGCATATGCCAAAATGTTCAGACATTCTGCAATATCTATTTTTGACTAAGTTTGGATTCTCTAAACAATGGACAAGCATGATCTTTGATCTTATCTCTGAAAATTGGTACTTTGTGGCTATTAAAGGAGCTAGATATGATTTTTACTCTTCTTCTCAAGGTTTAAGACATGATGATCCTCTTTCCCCCTCTCTTTTTATTTTTGTTGTAAAGGTCCTCTCTAGATCTTTAAATGATATGAACGATCATAATATGTTCATCCCCTTTTCCATGCCTCCTAATTGTCCTAATATAAATCACTTGGATTATGTTGTTGATATTTTTATTTTTAGCAGTGGCAATATTCCTTCTATGAGACTCATCATGAACTGTATCGACGTATATGAGTTATGTTCTGGAAAGCTAGTCAATAGAGATAAAAGTTTATTTTTACTTGCTTCTAAAACTTCAGCTCAAAGGATTAATAGGTGAAAAAGATGTACCAATTTCAGGGAAAAAAACTTTCCTTCTACTTATCGTGGTTGCCCATTGTATGTTGGTAAGAAATATGCTAGAATATTTTGATTATATTGTTAGTAAGGTTGTCAAAAGGCTTAATGGTTGGCATGGTAAGCTTCTTTGTTATGGGGAGGGGGTTAGGAGGGGGCCCATTATTTTGATCAAGAGTGTTCTCCAATAACTTCTTATTTATACTCACTGTGCTTTCTCCACTCTCAAAGGTACTCTTAAGTTAATTGAAGAATTTAGTTGATTGATTTAGGGGTAGTAGCCAAGGTCGTAATAACTTTTGGAATTCTTGGTTAAATTAATGTGTTCCATGTGACAAGGGGTATTGGTTTCAAAAGTATAGAAGACTTCAGCAATTAATTAACAATGAAGAGATGGTGGAGGTTGAGAACCTCAAATTCTCTTTGGGCCTCATTTGCCAAATAGAAGTATTGCATCAAAGCTCATGTAGTAGGTAAAGAATGGGCTTAAGGTAATTTCCATGCCCGGAAACACATGCTTCAAGTTAGGAAGACGCAGAGAAACATATGATTTTCCAAGTTAATTCAGGTACTAGCTCTTCTTGGGGGGACCCGGTAAGGGCCTTTTAGAATATCAAGCCCCTTATTCACGCAAATGCTCAAAATCTCAAGTCAAGATGTTCATCAACAACAAATATGGAATGATTTTGCCAAGCCATATTTGTGCATATATCCGTAAAATAGAGATTGGAAACCTCAAGAAGGTGGATTAACGTTTTTGGGATCTTACCGACAGTGTTAATTCTCTAACAATATTGTTTAGAATTTGGTAAGAACAAAAAAATCTTAGCAACCTCTTATCAATAAGGTATGGCATTGTTCTACATGGATTGGTTTCAATAGTTTGTTTCCATTTGATAATAGTCTCTTCTCTGAAGACAAATCCAAGATTTTTTTAATTTTGAAAATTTATAAGCTGATAGAGAGGATTCTATCTTTAAGGAAGAACACTGCTCATATTCAACAAGGGACATGATGGAATGCAGAAGTGTCTTTGTTGTATTTTGAGATTTATGTCTTATGTTCTTATATTGGAAATCTACTCCTAAATTATAAAGGATAGTAGATCAATGTTTGTCTAAGTTTTAAAGTTGAGTCAGATTACAAGAGTTAGTTAGCTGAATCATCTAAGTTTTAATCAAGCATCTTTACATCATTATTGTTATGTTTTCTTGGGTAGAGCTGCCTAGGAGTATCAACTAGAGAGTTGATGTGTTGGTGCATCAGAGTTACTGCTTGTTTAGCTTTTTATCTTCGAGATCTGAGATGGTGGCTAGAGTTAGCCTAGTTGGATTCTTGAAGTCTATATCAAAGGACTAAAGAGTCTCAATTCCTAGGTTTCAAGAGTTTGTAATCTGAAACTTTATTGTCTTTGAGTGAAATGGAGTTTGTGTTGGAATCTTCTGAGTACATGTCATGGTTTTGACCTCCATTGAGCAAGAGGGTTTTCTCGTAAAATTATTGTTCTTGATTAACTTTAGAGCCGTCAATATGGGCTAGGCCCGGAAGACCATCCTGGACTAACCCGTAATTTGATCGGCTGGACTATGATTTTTGAAACTCATTTAAGAAAAGAGCTTTTTAGCCCGGCCTGAATAAGCATGCTGATTTGTGGGGCTTGGGAAATATGGATAGAGCCGGTCTGTGGGCTAAATAAAAATAAAATAAAATGAAAATAAAATAAAGTATTAAAAATAACAAGAATCTAAACTCAAAATATGTTAAAAGTTTGAAATATTGCAATTTAATATAAATTATGTTTATAAAATATGTACTACATGAAATAAAAATTTCCTAAATTTTCTACGAAATCACTACATAGGTCGTAACATATGGAATGTTGTCGTAGTTTTTGTGTTTTATTATGATAATTGGAAAACAATTAGGTTAATATTTCTATTTAGCTATTTATGATTTCACTTAAAATCAAACTTGATAAATTTATAAGGATAATTTTATTTGTGGATTTTATTAACAAGTAGTAGCACTAACACCATGTAAAATTGTCTTATCGATATTTATAATAATACTTTTATATTATAATTTAATTAAAAGTATTATAAAAAATATACTTTTTAAAAAGAGGGCTGCCCGGCAAAGCACGTAGCCCATGTACTTGTGAGCTAGGTTGACCTTTTTCTGGCCCATACCAAAAATGGGCTAGCCCAGCCTGACTCGTTAAATTTCAAAACATCTATGGATTAGACTAGATAGGGTGGGCCAACCCATATTGACAACTCTAATTAACTTCGAGTTATTTAATTTCTGTACTATTATTTTGACGGGGGACCTGGTCCAGTAATCACTAGTGGACGCATACATTATATCATGATAATACCAGTGAGTCTTTTAAATTGTTTCACTTGACTGCTAGACAATACTATAAATCAAATTAAGCAAAAAATCATACCAAGAACTTTCTACAAAGGGATTAGACACAATACAACCCCCACTGTTGAAGGCTACACCAGATTCTCCAACCCAAGGACCATTACTTTCAATGGTTTGAGTAGGACCGCAATACTTGTCTATTCCGATTCAATTAACATTAATTAATTTATCAATTCCAAGATCAGATAATAAAGTCAGTTGACTACCTTGAGATTCAAATGTACATAGATTCTCTCACAAGGGAAAAAAAGATATCGGTACCAAAATTCACTTAAAATAAAAATGCATGAAACTTACATTCCAGAGGAATTTGTTGTCTTTTCCAGACACAACTAAGAAATAGGACCTACAAAGTTAATTTTCTTATTACTCAGTGTTGTCCGAAAATCGTCACAACTACTCAAATCACATACATTCTCTAATGATGTTATGCACAATTCATGTTGTGTAATGTTCTACCTGCATGATGACTACCAGCAAGAGCAAAACACTTCTTACTGATAGTTTCTATATCTTGGATCCAAGATGTTTGGTAAATGATAAAAATAAATCTTAACCATTACACACACTTTCAAAGGTAAAACCTTGACAGAGGGTTACATGGGAGAATAGAATAACTTATAATTTTAGGTGAGAAGAAGCAGTAGACCAGCCCGACCTTGTCGGTCCAAGAATCCTTGTACTCTACGATATATGGACTACATAGCTTAGCGATCAGATTCATTTATCAAAGAATAACGCATACACAAATATTATCATAGATCAGTTAGCATAACATTACGCAAACCTGTCTACTCAACATAGTATCATCCCATTTTATGTGGCCTAACTTGACGAGAATATTAAATAATACGACAAGCTAAATGTGTAGTTTCAAACATTTCACAACATAATGTCATTCCAATAAATGATATTTTATTTTTTTATCAACAACAAATGAAAACAATAGCAAGCCGTACCAGGCTTCTCATCCAATAAACCTCCTCTAACAGGTCCACTGCCTTACCCACCAAAAGTAACCCTGCTATATCAACCAACCTCCAAAAAGAAAAATAATCTACCACAAATAACTAAAACACCCCATCAAGACTACTAGAGATGAGAAAGAAGCATATTCCAAAAGTCCAGCAAAGTGATAGTAGCGGATATCGTCTTGTAATTAGCTACTAAAAAATGTCATGGTTAGTTACAGATACACCCTTAAGACAAGAGGAATACCCGAGGAGGTTCACGAGGTTCACATGAACTCATGCTTTCCTCCCTAGATCATATACAGTAGTGTTATATTTTTTAAAAAATTGAAAAAATCACACTCGAAGTATCATATATGTGATGAATACTGGGTGTACCTCTCTACGTGATGTTAGAATTTTGAATTTTATATTATCTTGTTTTATTTTCTTTTTACAATTAGATAACACCTTTCTAAATGGTTATTGGTATATTAATTAATTTTTAGCCTATAATATTAAAATTTAACGATTTTCAGTAGTAATAAAAAACCAAAATGTGGAACCGATCAAATTTACATTTTAAATCAACCTTTTTATAATAATGCACTCATCATCTCGAAGTACTGGGTATCATCAGGTATTACCTGGCAAAAAATTTATCTAAGAACAATATGTATGTATATAAAAAGTCATTAAAGGTCGGAAAATAATACAATGTAAATATTCTTTAGGACAGAAAATGAAGTCTAGTCTTGATACTATAAGATTCTCATACTCAAGACCACTTACAAGATAAATTGCAAAAAAAGGCTAACAATAGAACTTGTAGAAATGGTATACACCGCTAGCCATGGAAGCTGCATTATTCCAAATGAAAGTTGGCAACTAGATGAGAAAAAGAACAAAGTAGTCTAAAAAACAAGGAAACTGTTGTAGCAACATTTATCATGATATATTCCAGAAAGAGAGAACATATCGAGATTCTTATGTTTGATCACAAATTAACAAGTATATAAATGTTGTTTGTGAGTCAAAATTTAGGCATATTAGTCATTTTAGTAGGCTTTCTCTAATTAAAATTAATCATCTTTTTCCGTCAATAATCCCTTAGATATAACTAAATATGGTGTATTTCTATCTCTAGCTCAGCAAACAACGTAAGCATAACAATAATTGAATATTATCAAAATCGTTGAGAATAGGGAGGAAATGCAATTACCACATACAATTCTTGATCTTGCATTCATGGCTGTATTCCTAAGTTCATGTCTATTTGTAAAGGATGGTTGGTAGGATGATGTTGTCCCATGACTGCAAATGCAATAGAAAAAATACTTAAATATGATGGATGAAAGTGCTTAAGATCAAATAACGCTGAAATGTGTACAAAATTTTAATAACTCTAGGTTTTGCTACTTAATACATGAAGTACCTTTATACTGAGACAACTAGATAAGCACCATATGAGTATACTGAAACTAATAGTGCACCATATGTTCTGAATAGAATCTGATCTCCATGCATAAAATAGACAAATAATATTTTGATATTATAGACGGATTGGCAACAAAAAATACAATGAAAGAAGTAAAAAGGTTATCCTACCTACCAGATACTTATCATTGACTAACCATTCTACCACATAGAGAAATCCCACAAATACAACCACCAACATTTCAACTAACCGTTCACGTCATACCCCCTACTTCGTCGTCACATTACCCAACCATAGTCACATAATATATTACATGACACTCCCTTAACACGAACACCCAATCTCTTTCCCCCAAGGTGAAAACCACCTAAACATATTTCATCACACACACTACCTCTACTCCTCTCCATTACGACACATGAACAACCCTTATTGTCTATTACTCACCTCTTGAATATTTATCCCTTCCACCATACCCAACAGGTTCGCTCATCACAACAAACAATCAAATATAAACCATTATACACGTGCCTACTAAGTACAACATAAGTAAGTCAATGCAACACTAACTCACATGCACATATAAAACCTATACGATATCATAAATATTTACGCACGATGAACAACTTTACATTTTATATTACATCGTTGGTTCTCTCATGGAAACCAAACCTAAATAGTTAGTTTTGTCAGAACGTGGCAACTAATCCAAGTTAGTTGTGTCGGAACGTGGCAACTGAAACCATAGTTATGCCGGAACGTGAACCCCAATTAAATAGTTATAACGTAACGTGGCTACTGATTCAACACATCATAATAACATTCACAACTAAAATGTGGAAACCGATCCATTCAGCACATCACAATCACAACTATATCTTCAAGATCATACATTTAAGTCATGATTTCATGGCAATCATAGTTCACCCATGTCATTTACAACAAGTGGATCAACAATGTAACATTCATATACAAACATTATTTTGACCATACTTAGCCTAGTTCATGATCTAACACTCCTTTATAGGTTTAAATCACAAATCATCAAAAATCCTCAATTCAATCGCTCCAATATGTGATCTAGCATGCATTCATAACTCTAGTTCCATTCGTGGTTTCATAGTCCTATGATTGAACGAATTGTACAAATGATACCAATTCTAGAGTCCCTAAGAATTCATCGATTCCTCCTTCTAAGGCATAAATCCACATACTTTTATTTCTAGGGATTACTCATCAAATTTACTTGGTGCACGAAGGTCTACACATAACCCTACCATTGATTTCCATATGTTATGCAGTAAGGACAACTTTATAACTAAATTCATAAAACATAACCTACATGGAAGCCAAGCAGTTGCACAAAATTTTGACTTTGATTCCAGTTTTTTGGAGCTTCGTGATAGTGCATTTTGCCAAGAATCTGTAATATTTGACTATCTTCACGCTAGAAATCTCCTTCTCCTTCAACTCAAGCTTAAATCGGTTTTTTTATGGTTTTTAGGGTGTTTTACAACTTATTTAGGTATTTTAGGAAGATGGAGAAAATAGGATTTTTCGTGGAGGTGTTTTAAAATTTAAGTCTCCAAATAGTCTCCGCCTCTCTGTTTCATAGAGACGATACGAAGTCCTTTTTCTTGAAATTTGTTTTGCAACAAAAATTTAATTCTATTTCCGTGTCACGCCAGTTCTTCTTTAAACCGTGTCTTCGCTCTCTTCTTATTCCTACTATCTAAGCCTTCATTAAAGATCCTATATCCTAATCATAGCTCTTAAATTCACATTTCAAATCAAGATAAAATTAGGGCTTTCGAGTCAAATTGAGAATTCTTTAGAAATCAATTATAACTTTGATCTATTGTATAGAAAGATGAGATGAGAATGAGAAGAATGGTATTCATCAGTTTCTATATTGTTATTAAGATCCTTGAGTTGAGTCGTTCATGTCTATAATTCTGTATGAACCCTATGAGTTGAGTAGTATCGCTGAGTTCTCATCTCTTGAGTTATGAGTATTGAGTTTTCTATATGGTTATTGAGATCTTGAGCTAGTTTGTTCATGCCAATATTTTGGCATGAACCTCTTTGGAGTTATAAGTCTTGATGAGTCTTTAGAAGTCATTCATTGTGTTTTAAATCGACTTTTGATGAATATTTTAAAGAGACAGTTTGAGTAAAGTTTAAGGGAACTAATTATTCCCAAGTGTAATATTTTTTCATTTTAAAATGAGAGAAATATTATAATCTGAATGATGTTAGGAGGAATTTTGAGAATTTCTTGTTTTAAGAGGAAGTTTTGAGTAATTCTCTCAAATTGAGGAAGAATTATGTTTTTAACATATGCGCATGAGTGTGTGTGTGTGTGTGTGTGTGTATATATATATATATATATATATATATATATATATATCCTTAAAAACCATGTATGCCAACTGCGGTAAGGATCATACTTTTTAGATGAATCCTTAGTGCCTTCAGCAGAGCATAGTGGATCCACTTAGTTGCTTTATGTCCCAACAAGGTATAGGAAAGTTCTGGAAGTGTGGGTTAGATGTTGTATCATCATATAGCTCATAGTGATGGTTGTCAGTTAGATAATCTCCCAAATGAGAGTGGAGAGCTTATTATTGTATTTTTATACATCTTGAGTTACTAATATATATTGCATCTTATTCTCACTGCTTGCATATTGAGTTGAGTTGAGTATTTATTCCCTTTCTATCCATTCAGCTATAATTATATGTTTCAGTTTTCCCCTTACATGCTTGTATATTCAATATGCTAACTTTATTCAACTTGCATTATGATACAAATACAGGTGTTCAGGGTAATAACAGGCTCTTCGTTGAGACCATTCACATTCAAACTAGCTTGGGTGAGCCTCCTTGCTTCCGGAAGGCTTCACATTTACTTTTTTTTTGTCAAGTTTTTGGGGGTTCTGTTCTGAAACTTATCTAAGTATTATATTCTTCATAGGTAGTCTAAAGGTCTAGGAGTCTCTCATTATTTATTTTGTTGTCGAGGTGTTTTGAGGTGATGCGACAGTTAATTATAACTTTTTAATTATTTTTAGACATCTTGGAGTTGAGTTCAAAAATGAGTTTTTAAAGTTTATTTATGCTCTTGGAGTTCCAATTGTGCTGGAGTTAGTTTCCTCTTATAGTCAGACAATATGAGTGTTCGCTTGGGGACCAACAATGGTTCTTGAATGCCGATCACGTTCATAGTGTAGGCTCGGATTGTGATATTGTTGATAATCGACCTTTGTTTTGACTCGATTACCCAATATTTTGGACTATATACAGGGTCTATGGAAAACTCTAAATAAGTTCTAGAGAAAAAATCGATTGAAGAAATGAGATCCAAAAAAAACTGAGGCAAGTGCACTCAGTCAAGTCATCTACAATGCCACGCAAGCGACATAAAATTTAAAAGAAGAAGAAGAGGAAAGCCAAAGACAATGATTCTTAGGAGGTTATATTTGCATTTGATTCCGAAGAACATCATGTATTTTCTTAAAACATAATTTTATATACATATTTGTATATGTTATTAGCTATATACAAAATTTTATGAAGTATATGTATATTTTCTACTGGAATAATTTTATATAAATATATGTATATTTTATTAGTTATTCACAAAATTGTTTGAAATATATGTATGTTTGCAGCTTAAATGAGAATATATATATATATATGTCACGACCCAAAACGAGCCGCAAGTGGCACCCACATTTATTCTCCTATGTGAGCGAACCAACCAATCTAATCCCAATTCTTACCAATATTTCAACCATAATAAACAGAATATAATGCGGAAGACTTAAAACTCATTAACGAAAATCGATTAAATAACTTCTAAAAACTCAATACTTATTGTTCCCAAAAACTGGAAGTCATCACCACAAGAACATCTATCCTCAAATTACTAAATCTAAGAGTATCTAAGAAGCTAAAATAAATGAACGGCTAGTCCATGCCAGAACTTCAAGGCATCAAGACATGAATAAGAGAGAATCCAATCCAAGCTAGGAACAATAGTTCACCCTGAAATCTGACGTGATGAAGACTGGCTAGAGTTGAGGACGA
>NC_028648.1:48014097-48015424 GCF_001406875.1 Solanum pennellii | reverse complement strand
CCATGCAATCACAAACCAAAAGATTACCTGTGATAACAACATCAGATGTCTCTGCTTCAGACCTCCCAGGGAAAGCATAACAATGGGCACTATCACCTGTCTGCCCGTTGCCCTTACCATGTTGTGCTGTAGTAGTTCCAGTTTGCCCGTCACCCCGGCCGTTTTGGTGACCACCATTACCTCGGCTACCACGCCCTCCAGAATGACGGCCTCTTCCATGACCACCTCTACCTCTGACTATTGGGGGTCTGTAACTCTGTTTTGGACAATACCTCCTTATATGTCCAGTCTCCCCACATCCATAACACTCTCTGGATTCAAGCATAGGTCTCTGCGAGAACGACGAAGTCTGGGGATGACCTCCAAACTCAGAGGAATGTTGGCTGGTTTGCGATGGACACCCAGCTATAGCCTGCAGTGAAGACTGAATAGGTCGGGCTGGGTAACCTCCTGAACCCTGTCCTCTGGAGTAAGAACCATTAAACTCACCTCCCTTACGAAACTTCTTAGATGTCGATGCCATGGTGAAGTCGTCTGGCTTCACCCCTTCCACTTCTATCACAAAATCTACCACCTCCTGAAAGGATTTTGCGGTAGCAGCTAACTGTAAGGCTGAAATCTGCAAATCTGACCTCAACACTTTCACGAAACGGCGAATCCGCTCTTGTGGACTGAAGCAAAGTTGGGTGGCATACCTGGATAGCTCACGAAACTTAGCCTCATAAGTAGTAACCGACATCCTGCCTTGCTCTAGGCTTAGGAACTCATCTCTCCTCCTATCCCTCAAAGTCCGGGGTATATACTTCTCCATAAACAAGCTAGAGAATGATGCCCAAGTCATAGATGGTGCCTGTGCTGGTTGACACTCAACATATGACCGCCACCACATTTTGGCGTTCCCTTGAAACTGATAGGTCACAAACTCAACACCAAATCGTTCTACTATTCCCATCTTATGTAGCAACTCATGACAATCAACCAGAAAGTCATAGGCATTCTCAGATTCAGCACCCTTGAAGACTGGAGGTTTCAATTTCAGAAATTTAGTGAAAAGCTCATGTTGATCACTCGTCATTATAGGTCCTGTAGTCAATCGAGGGAACGTGACTATTTCCAATGAGGCATCCATGCAGGGAGCCACAGCAGCGGCATGTTGTACTCTTGGAACCTGAGGTGCTGGTGCAGAAAACACTGGAGGTGTCTGGCCTTGATCAGATAACCCGCTAAGATAAGCAAGAACCTGGTTAATTTTGCACTTGCTCATTTTCCCCTTCCTTACCCTCTCTTACTATTTCCTCAGTCGGTGGAGGAGTCACCGCCCTAGTAC
>NC_028648.1:47997050-48010949 GCF_001406875.1 Solanum pennellii | reverse complement strand
TATATATATATATATATATTCCGGAAGATTATATATGTATCTAGTAAAAGCAAGATACTCTTCTTCCTTCGGTGTTGTTTTCCAACTTGAAAAGAAGAAAATACTTTTGTTCCTGACAGAACATGGTTAGTTTTACTTTCTGGTTTCCCAGATATAATTTTTTCAGCTTTGGCTGAAGATGAGCATGTTGCTTCATTTGCTCGGCTTTTTCCTCATCCTTATTCTATTAGAAAAAGTATATCCAATAGATATTATTTAAATATTGAAACTCCAAATATTACAAAAATAAAAGGAAGAATATACAACGGAACAAAATGGAAGTATCAAGAGATCTTAATACAAACAGGAGCAACTGCTAACCATATAAAAGGTATCCTAAAAGATGGAATACCGATTTACGAAGGAGAACATTATACCTACAAAACTTTTGAAGGAAATAACTTTAGTTCTAAAAACATGGTAAATTTACCTATACGATTTGATACCATAAGAATAACAGTTCCTTGTTATATTACAAATCACGAAAGTGATCAAGATTAATTTTAGGAAATTTATTCCTAAACAAATTAGAAGACTACAGCATAGGAAAAAATGGAATATAAATGATATATAATGGTGAAACTTGTTTTATACAAAAAGTATAAATGCCAAAAGAAACAATTTTCAAAGTATCAGTTTTCATAGAAATAACTTTTTATGATACCAAATTAACAACTTGTTGTCAAATAGATAATGGATCTGAAGCAAGTCTAGCAAAATCTTTTTTAATAAAGGATTGGGACATAAATAAAACTAACATCTCTATGATAGGAATCACAGGAGATAAAGAAAAACTTTCAAAATCTAAAGAAAAGGTAGATATAATTTTAGGATCAAAATTTTTTCTATAAATAAATTATTTGCTTATGATAAACTGGAAACAGATTTATTATTAGGAAATGATTTTATACAACAATTTAAAAATTATCAACAAACCTTGTATATGATAAATCTAAAACTCCTTGTGGACATTACATCAAAATCCCAAGAATACAAAATCCATATAATCTTGAAAAAGATAATGGAAATTTTAAAAGAAAATATTTAGAAAGACTAAGAAAAATCACTTGTAAATGTCTTAATCTATAAAAGATTAAAGAAAATTTACAGAAAACATATGGAGAAAATCCATTAGAAAAATGAGAACAATATCATGAAAGGGCAACATTGATTCTAAATGATCCTAGTATAATCATTAGAGTAAGACCCATGCTCTACAACGAAGAAGACAAAATTGAATTCAAAATTCAAATTAAAGAATTACTCAATCTAAAATTAATAAGAATGAGTAAAATTCCTCATAGTAGCCCAGCATTTATGGTAAAGAAATAATGCTGAAATCAAAAGAGGAAAAGCTCGCATGGTAATAAAGGAATGATTATTTCAAAAAATGGAATCGAACTCCAATCTCATATCGCTAGAAAGATAATAGAATTTCCTGACAAATTAACAACAAAACAAGAAATTCAAAGATTTCTAGGGTGTTTGAATTATGCAGGAGAATTTATTCCGGACTTAGCAAAAAAATGAAATATTCTACAAAAAGTAATAAGAAAATCCAATAGACTAGGATGGACAGAAGAACACACAAAGTGTATCAAAAGTCTAAAAGAGGAATGTGCCAAGTTACCAAAACTGAGATTACCAGAATATAATGATAATCTAGTTTTACAAACTGATGCATCTGATTATTATTGGGGAGCATTATTGCAAACCGATTTAAATGAAATTTGCAAGTACACAAGTGGTACTTTTAATGATGCAGAAACAAGGTATTCCACTAATGAAAATGAATTATTAGCAATTGTTAGAGGAATCAAAAAAATTTCTGCTTTTCTTTTACCAAAACAATTTGTTATTAGAACTGATAATACGCAAGTTTCAAGGCTAATATTTAATAAGCTACCTTCCGAACCGCAATACAGAAGGTTGCACAGATGGCAGGTGTTATTATCATTCTATACATTTTCAATAGAATACATTAAAGGAAATGATAATTTTCTTGCAGATTTCATCTCCAGAAACGTCCATTATGGACAATCAAGCAAAAATCCTGGTAAATAGGATATACGAAAAAATGAAGACAGTGGATGAGTCCATTGATGAAAAAAGCCAAAAGCTTTTCATAATAAGAGACAAGTTATCAAAGTTGTCTGAACAATCTCGGATGTTACAATCTGAATTAAATCAGCTTAGTACCACTCAAGCTGAAAACATGAGAGAATTATATATATATATATATATATATACACACACACACACACACACACAAACATATATTATACTCATATACACATATTCATATACATATTAGTTCATACTTCTATACAAGTCATATATAAATACATTATATATTTCATTTATACAAATATTTTATTGTTGTATAAAAGGATATAACTGTAAATAACACAACTGAAATAGTTTTTTATATTCATCTTGTTATAGAGTTAGATTCATGTGCAAACATCCACCAACACATGTAGTGTTATACACAAGTCAAGACCATACATAAGTTACAAAAGAGAATGATTGAAACTTAGTATCGTTGCTGGAGAATCACATCGTCTTCACCTAATGAAACATTACCAATCCTGCATCCATACTATATCAAAAGACATAAAAGAGTAGTACCAGTACAAAACAAGCATGCTGATTGGCATTAGTGGTAAACCCGATGCCCAACGCATAGCATAAGAAACGAATAGCAGGCTCATGAAATAAACCACTCGCTTCTACACCTTCATTCTCTCTTGAAATACCTCCAATATACACTAGTGTTCTGCACTATCACCCTTCTCAATCAACATACCGACCAAATATTTTATTATAGACTAACCATTCTACCATATAGAAAAATCCCCCAAATATACCACTAACATTTCAACTAACCGTTCATGTCATACCCCTACTTACTTGTCATACTACCCAACCATAGTCACATAATACATTACATCACACTCCCTCAACACTAACACTCAATGTCTTTCCAAGGTGAAATCCACCTAAGTATATTTCATCACACACACTACCTCTACTCCTTGCCATTATGACACACGAACAACCCTTACTATCTATTGCTCGCCTCTGGATTATTTATCCCTGCCACTATACACAATAGGTTCGCTCATTACAATGAACAATCAAATATAAACCATTATATACGTGCCCACTAAGTGAAATATAAATAAGTCAATACAACACTAAACTCACATGCGCATATCTAACATTTATGATATCATCAATATTTATACATGAACGACAAACAAATTCACATTTTATATCATATCGGTGGTTCTCTCATGGAACCCAAACCCCAAAAACTAGTAATGCCGGAACTTGGCAACCAATACAAGTTAGTTATGCCTGAATGTGGAAATCGATCCCATAGTTATGACGGAACGTGACAACCGATCCAATAATTATGCCGCAATGTGATAATCGATACAACACTTATATCAAAACGTGACAACTGATCCAAGTTAATTATGCCGGAATGTGACAACCGATCCATTCAACACATCACAATCACAAGTATATATTCAACATCATACATTTAAGTCGTGATTTCATGGAAATCATAGTTCACCAATATCATTTACAACAAGTGTGATCAACAATGCAATATTCATATACAAACATCCATTTGCCATACATAGCCCTAGTTCATCATATAAGACTTCTTCCTAGGGTTTAGTCATAATTAATCATAAAACCTTAATTCAATCTCTCCAAACTATGATCTAGCATACATTTATAAATATAGTTCCATTCATGATTTCATAGTCTTATTCTTAAACCAATGTACCCATGATGCCAATTCTAATGTCCTTAACACTTAATCAATTCCTTTTCTCAAGGCATAAACCCATATACTTTGATTTCTAGGGATATTACTCATTGAATTCAATTTGTGCACGAAGCTCCACACACAACCCTACAATTGATTTCAATATATTACGTAGTATGCACATATTCATAACTATTCAATTCATAAAACCTAGCCTGCCTGGGTGCCAAGCAGTTACACGGAGTTTTGATTGATTACAGTTTTTTTGGGCTTCGCAAAGGTGAATTTGCTTAAGAATCCGCAAGATTTTACCATCCTCATGCTAGAAATTTCCTTCTCCTTCCTTTCCAAGATTAGAACAACTTTTTATACGATTTTTAGGGTGTTTTATGACGTATTTAGGTATTCTAAGAAGATGGTAGGATTTCTCATAATTTATTTCTGCCTCGCCTTTCCCGCCCTAGCGCTAGCTTACCCCACTGTAGTGCCGCCTCCCTAGTTGCACCTGGCCCGCTGTGGCGGGACAATGGCCCAGATTCCCTAAATTTTTGTTTCTCATAATTAACGACGGTTCCGGTCGTTACAATATATACAATTTTACCCCTCGTTCATCCCTAAATGACCAGTGTATGAATATCATGTGCCTTATTTTGATTTACCTTTATGTTTAAGAATTGTTCCACTACAGGATCACGACAAATGTTAACTTTTCACTTCATTCCCACGAAAGAATAGCATACCAAATAGGTTATAGAAATAAAAGAAACCCATACGAAGAATCAATTGTATTAAATTGACACAGCCTGCCCTGCAAAGGCGGCAGACCTCCCGCTAAGTGAGAGATCTCCAGTTGAGGGGGGAGATTGAAAACAACAAGGGGGGAATGGGAATGAATTCCCTTATTTCTATCTTTCTGCCTTACTCAAATCTCTAGAAATCTCTCTATTGTTTCTCTCTCGGACATCCAAATCAAGGTAAATTTTCATTTTCCATTCACTCTTACTTCATAACTAGATTAACGATAGTTGCATGATGATTACCTGATTGAAAAATAGATGGTGTTTGGGGTAGTTTTTGAAATTAAACTAGGTTGCTAGATTTGTTAGAGAAACATAGCTTGGTTACTTCTCTTACAGTCACCAATATTCCCAGAACATCCCGAGCATAAGGATTTCATAAAAATATGGGTAAAATGATATCGAAACGGGTGGGGGGAAGTTTAAGGGTCCCTTAGTTTAAAAATCGTATTTAGTCCTCTTTTAGGAGTTATTTTTCCAAAATAATTGCTTATTTATCTTCTAGGATAGTTACATAACTGTGATATGCTGAAATTATTTGGGGAAATAGAGGTTTTAGGACGAAAAGGCATCATTGATACGCCTACTGTTTATTATAGATAAATGCTGCTCTGGTGACCTTCATCCTATTATGACGGCCTTCATAATCCCACCAAGTCAAGATTATGACCTCTGTGGCGGGATGCGCCAAGAAGTGGCCTTACCGTTTACACCAACAATTTTATTTTCTTTATTCTCAATTTTTAGCCTTACACTATACTTTCTCATTCTAACTTATATTCTAATTATTGCAGGCTCTCAGAGTGGCTGGACTAAAGGATGAACAATTACCTTTCATCCTATTTTCTGATGCCACGAGTTAAGAGAGACACTACGATACCAAAACACATGGTTCTTTTGGGAAAGGGGTTTTGTGCTACACAAGCTAGAGGAGAAGGCACCTGCATTTTATGCTCTCCTGATGGAGTTCGAATGGGCTCAACTAAGTAAGGCTTCCCAGTTGCGCGTTCCACTTGGGTGAGGGAGTTTTATGCCATCCTCCCAATCGTCCGCTGGGATGACTCTTACCCAGTCATCCATGGCCGGGGAGATGATATCCCCTGATTGCCATCACTATTAATTAAGTATTAGAGTTGCCTGATGTTCCAAATGTAGAGTTTGAGGCCAAGCTAAGAGAGATTGATTTGGAGTGGATGAGAGACACTCTGGTTGAGGCAATGCGTTGGGATCACGTATACTATGCTATTGCAGAGGAAATTACTAGCACGGATCGATTACCGTATGCTAAGAAGTTGCTAAATTTGGTTACTAGGAGGATCTACCCGTCAAGCAACTTCACCAACGTGACCTTTCCTCGGGATTTGGTAGTGGCTTGTGCCATACAGGGTATACAACTAAACATGGGGGCAGAAATCATCTCAGAATTGAAGATGTTCTATAAAGGTAATAAGAAGACGTTCTTTCTCCCTGACCTTATGACTACCCTGCATAAGAGGGCAGACGTGCCTCTATTTGATGGTGAAAAGGTACTTCCTATGGATCCCCCCTTCACTCTCTTTTGGTTAGTACAAGTTCTACTTATAGGAGAAAGAGAACAAGGATAGGAAGGGTTAGCAGTAGTAAGGCGACCTTAAATTCAGACGAAGATGACCCACAATTAGGTGCATGGGTTTAACAAGATCTGGAGGTTGTCCAGAAGAAGATGGAGAGTCCCTACGCCGACTTCACTTTTGTTCCACCCGATATAGCCTAGTGGTTGAGATGCTCCATCGCTAACAGCGCCAGGAGAGGAAGAAGAACCTAGCGAGGGACCTTTTTGATGATTCAACTTTTGAAGGTAGTAAAAATCATGTTCACTTATATAGCTCCAAGGCAAGAGATTCCCATAGCGGAGAAGGATGATTACGTTCAATTTTGGAGTTGGAGGAGGTCCTGACCGCCGTAGTGCCCCCGAAGTAGTTAAATTCTGACACCGACACCTCTCGGTTACAGGGTTCTTGAGTTGCTTTCTTCTCTTGTACTCGTAAATATTACACTTTATTTTTATTTCCCCACTCTTTTAAGTTTCTGCAAGACATGGATGCTTGTTTTTGGATGTCTGATGGAGTCCTATGTTTAAGTCTAAAGGTTATATAATATTTTTACTTCTTAACGACACGACATTCCACTAGTTATCATTTATTCAATCATACACCAAAACATCCCCAGGATGCACCCAAATATTCATACAATTATTAATTGGTTGCGATGCACACCCAGATTCTGTTTTATGAATCACCTCGTAAATTAGCTAGACCCTTACACCAGCTTAGTAATGACTTCCTTTTTGAAACGAGTTTCATGACACTCAATCATTTATAACTTGCATAACTTCAACCAACTATCCAAAACAATTCACAAATTTTAAGGTTCAAGCACACATTATAGTACACATAATAACCTCATCATATTCAAGAAATTACAACTTCACCTTCACAGTAAATTAAGGAAACAAAAAGTACACACTCACACATTCAAGTAGATTCTCAAGACAAGCAAAAATTTTCAATTAGTTATTTCACTACATGTATGACAATTACTGATCATCCATGCAATTATATTGCCCATAGGGCCATATACCCACTGGAACATTCCCAATGCCAATTTACCTTGCTTGTGTTCCTTCAGTCACGATCGCGACTTCTGCTTCACTTTGTTGAGATACCAATTAAAATCGGGACAAACCAATTAGACACAACTCATACCACAAGCTACACTTCTCACAAAAGAAGAGAATGAGTGGAACAATTGCCTAGAATTATTTCTAGCTTCCCAAAGATTAGGTGTGGACTTCAACACACCGATCCGCAGAGTTCTAGTCCATATTTTGCTCTTGTACGGAGAGACCGGTAACCTAGGCTCTCATACCAATTTGTCACGACCCAATCCACCTGGCCGTGCGGGCACCCACTCTACACCTAAGTAGGAGATTCCTCATATACCAATAGGTAAACATGTGGAAATTAGAGAAAACAGAGATGAATAAATACTATGATTTTATAAATAATATCTTTAGACACACCTTTACTTAGACCTGTAAAGTAATTTAAACAACTACCATGAAATCCAATCTAAACAGGTACAAAAGCTACTAAGAGTACAATTGAACAAAATAAATAAAAAGACATGGCTCCCAATATGCAGAAGGAAGAATAGAAGCTGTTGGACAATTACTTCGTCTTCACCTAATGAAACTTCACCAATCCTGCATCCGAACTATTCAAAAGACATATCAAGATTAGTATCAATACAAAACAAGTGACTGGTAGGCATCATGGTCAACCACATAAGAAACCAACTAACAAGATCATGAAATAAACCTCTCGTTAGGGCGTATACATCAAACTCCAAGTTTAGCTCACCTAGTTTATGTTGGTTATAATAGCTCCCACAGTCATACTCTTGTTGCATTTGATCATGTTTTTAGTAATTATTTCAACATTCAGGTTAGCATGTTATTTTCATGATTAGTACTTGGTCATTGCATTCAACTTAGATTTTCAGTTATGTTTCAGTATTTGCATTCTTGCTCAATTTATGTCATTGCTCAATTATGCCTTGTTCAACTTATATATATTTGTTCAGCATAGTATCTATATCCTGCATGCTCAGTACATTCCAAGTACTAACACATACTCTGTGCTTTATTTTTTCATGATTTAGGTTCTAGTACCTAGCATACGAATCGTGCTTAGATCAATTTTCTGTCACGTTTTAGCAACTTTAGTGGTTAATTCTCATACTTCGAGGACAATAGACATGTTGTTCATTTTAGTATTTTATACAATTTTCTATTTTGTTAGAGTTAGTTGGGGGCATGTCCCAGCAACTCAACTCAGTTAAAGGCTTTTCAAACATAGTAGTAAAATCAACTTGAATTGTTATGTTTAATATTCCAGTTGTTATTGTACTCTTAGTATGTTATATATATTAAAACTAGTTGGATATTCCCACTGTAAATTATCCATTGTTTTTGCTTCCACATAGTATATATCATATTCAGTTATTCGCAGTATGCTTAATATATATAAGACATAGAGTTAACTTGGGTTCACTCGTGATCCTAGGTCCCTTGTTACGTCAACGGGATAACATCGGGGTGTGATAACTCTTTACTATATTTGGAGATTCTATAACCAATAACCATCACAATGAGCTTCATGATGATATAATGTCTCGCCCACATTGTGGGAACTTTCCTATATCTTGACAAGGTATAGAACAAACTGAACTCATGTATCAATTAAATAGGCCTTCTCGGAGGAAGTGATGAGCTGTCCGAAAGTCGGTATGATCCTATCCTACCATGTTTACGTGGTTTATGGGGTAATGAGTTATACGAACTCACGCCTACATATGTGTTCAATACTACTCCCAATATATTCTTTTCATAATGTAAAAAATACTCTCTGGTTGAGATAAGTCCTCAAAAGCACCTCTTTAAGAGGTAAATCAGATAAATCCTATGTACTCAAACTTTCTAAAAACTCTTTAATTTTTTTTGAAACAATACTCTTTATGAAAATAAAGATACATTTGGGAATCATATAGTTCCCTTAAAATCTTTTCATAATTAGAAATTTATACTTTAACTTGCCCTTGAACTCATGCTAAATTCTCAAAATCAATTTAAGAAAATATGCTCTTGTTAAAGATTCTGAAGAAAAACTCAGAAATGAGGGTTCATGTTAGATTATCAACATGAATAATAACTTAAAGATCTCAAATCATAATATAGTTCAACTTATAATCAAGAATTTAGAATTCATAAAAAATAACTCAAGGCATAACCCTATATTTTACTTTAATGACTGAATTAAAATATATCCGAACTTTGACCGAGATCATTGTAACAATCCCAAACTTTGACCAGGACCTTTTTCCCCTACACTATTTAATATATTGTATTTTAAGGTTTATATGTACCCACGTGGACATCATAAATATTGAATCATTATAAATAATATTTTTTCCACGTGGGTACATATATACCTTTAAAATACATTATTAAATAGTGCAGGAGGGGTAATAGGTCCTGCCCAAAGTTTTGGATTGCTACAACAATTTTTTTAAAAGTCTTGATATATTTTGAACCCTTCCCCTAAAAAGATTGATCGACAGTATTAAAACCCTTAATTATGTATAAGAACATTGAAGTTTAGGTTTTAAAGGGATGAGGAGATACAAAAACACCCATACTTAAAACTGTCATAGTGATCTATGATTTCGATCTACAGCCCGTAGGACTTTTTATGGTCTATTCTTGTCAACCGTATATTCAACTTCAAACACCTAAATTAAATATATCCCCACGAGATCTTTCCATGAATCATCAACAGGTCTACAATGTGGAGACACCTTTTGTGAAACTCAAGTTTTTGGGTCATTTCTAACAGTCTCTCCTACGACCCATAAAATTGCCCACGACATGTATTTCCTTCTCATAGGCTCAAAGTTCTATTAAATTTTCTTTGTAAGTCTGGGATCCTTCTATGGGCACTTTCAACAGTTAATAGACGTTTCCATGACTCGTCCTATCAACATTTAAGACACATTACAGGACTCAAATTTTCCATGACCTACCTTGGTTCCTAGGACTCCCTTAGTTCCCTTTACTAAAAGGTAATAAAATAGTGTTGTAGTTTTTCCCTTGAAAAAGGAAGGTTTCCATGATAAATATGTGTTTTATTGTTTTGCGATTGTATATTCTCCTAAACTCACAAGAACCTGGTTCATGAATAGAGGGCACAATTTCTTCTATTGGTATCAAAGCAGGTCTTCTCGTCTGAAGATTCACATCTTGAAAAATTTCAATGCCTGCACCATCTACACCACAACAATCAACTTCCCAAACGCGACCACTATTGTTCAATGGAAAGTATTATGGATTGTGAAAGAACCGCATAATGGATCACTTAGTAGGAGAAAATCAAGATACCTGAGGATTGTATTGGATGGTCCAACCATACCTATAAAAATGGAAATTGATGGAATCACTCATGTACCAAAGGAAAGGAAGGAATGGAATGAAACGGGTAAACTGGAAATTCAGAACAATAATAAGGCTAATAAGATATTGATATACGGTATAGGTCTAGATGAATACAATCGAATCTCATCATGTCAATATGCAAAATAAATATAGGAAACACTACAAAGTATCCACAACTGTACAACTCAGGTAAATAAGTCTAATTGACAATTTGATAGGCAATATTAGTTGCTTCAAATGGCGTACAAATTTCATTGCAACTATAAATGAAATCTACTCATTATGAGAAATGATTCCTAATGGAAAGGCTGTTAGAGAACTTTGAAGTGTTGGTCCAGAATATTGGGAGAGAAAGGTAGAAATTATCATTGAACCACGTTAATTAGATAAGATAGTTATGGATGAAATCATTGGAATCCATTTGACTTATGAACTTAAGAAAAACAAGGAAATGAAAATTGGAGGAAAGAGAAGTACCTGGTTCATAAAGCTACACCACCTAATGATTTCGAGGATGAGAGCATCACACTAATGCCCAAGTGATTCTTTAGAACTTAGAGAAGACGACAGGTTTCTCAGAAAAAGAACTTTCAAAAAGCAACTGAGATGGATCCAAAGGTACATGTATGTCATAAATGTGAAAGTCTACATGACTTTATCAATTTTTGTCCACTTTGAGCCTTGGAGATATGATAAAATATCTTGAAAAAAATAATTAAGAATGATTAGTATATTCCCAAAAAATAAGAGGCTCACCAATCAAGAAGCTAATCTCTTAGTTAAAAGGGCCTTTGTATGTATGGGAAATCAATAGGAGGAAGAGTATGAAGATGGTGGAGTCAAAAATCAGCCATTACTAGAAATTGGAGAGACAAACAAGTTTGATTCTCTCGCACTAATACCTTTAGAACAAGTAAAAGAAATACTTATCAATCTCAAGAAACAAGTTTAAATCTGAGAGAGATGAAGAAGATGTCAAACAGTCCAAAGTAAGATTTAATCACATTAGAGGAAATCCTCATTCATACTCTAAGAGAAAACTAGAATCTCTATTGAACACTCTGGATGCATACCAGTCAATCAACTCTAAAAAGGAGCAAATGATTGACGACTATGCATCTCTAAGAAAACAAAATGTGAATCTAGAGAAAAATGACCAATGTATTCAAAATATTTTGAAAGAACTACGAAATGACCTATACTGAGTGAATAAAAAGAATTAAGCTCTCCACAAAGAACTTCGTATCACTAAGATGGAAGCAACACACAACATGATATGAATTAGATCCTCCATCATGCTCGACAAAATCCAAAAGGGTCAAATCTCTACTACACATGTAATAAGGTTCATTCAAAAGTTTTTTGAAATTAGTAATCCCATAAAAGTCTATTATGTATTCAATGTGGACTAACCGAACATAAGAGTAATGCATGTCCTAAAAAGTTAAAAGCACATCAAAATATTCTAAGGTTTCTTAACCCAGGTGGGGAAAGAATCACAAAACTAGTTCCCAAACCTAAATTTTTTTCAAAATGGGCTAAGAAAAATCTCATCCAATATTTTTCTAATAAACATGGACTAAGTGGATCTTGGTACCAAAAACTAACTTTTGAATATTGATGTAGGAACTAACGGGAGGACTTATTAAGTCATGGTATCTAGATAGTGCATGCTCCAGATAGATGAATGTTGATAAAAATAACTTTCTCTCACTGAGTAACTACAAGGGTAAAAATGTAGCTTTTGGAAACAGAAAGAAAAGTGAAATTTAGGGAACCAGAAAAGATTGCCCCAATCACACTAAAGCAACAAACAATGTGTACTAAGTAAGAGGATTACAACACAATCTGTTTAGTGTGTCCCAAATGCATGATAAAGGAAAAATGTGATGTTCACTTCAAATGAATGTAGAGTGTTCAATCCTATCTCTGGGAAATTGGTTCTTCAAGAAAAAGGCATAAGAATGTAGTTTAAGCAGATATCATGAGTCCTAAAGAGAATTCACTACAATGTGTAAGTGCCATAACTAACATCTCTCATATTTAGTATAGAGGTTGTGACACATCAGTTTCTCAACAATGAACAAGGTCATATCAAGACACCTAGTCAAAGGCTTACCTACTAAGAGATTTAATTATGGTCAAGTGTGTGGAGCATGTGCTCAAGTAAAACATGTACAATCTTCATTCATACCAAAAGCAATGTTACAACCAAGCCTTTGAAACTACTTCATATGGACTTTCATCTTCGAAAAAATTTCATCACCAGGTATGTGGAATTTTACTAGCGGGTTCCTCTCATCCAATGGATCCCTAGAATTTAGTCTGTTCCTTGATCTTACATAGCTTGTTTAGATCTAGGGTTGTAAAATCTTGGGAATTTGTTGTGATTTCAGTTGCTATAATATCCGTAGTATAAAAAACAATTTTTTTTAGAAACTGTACTTAATTTCTTGTATAAAACTCAGAACCCTATTTTGTTTAAATTCTCTTAGTTTAGGAATTGTACTTCCTAGATCAGTAAAAAAAAAATCCTGCTTCAAATTTCGAACGTCACATTCTTAATATATAAATGTTGCATTGTCAGTTAGAATGTCAATATTTTGTGATATTTAGTATTTAGTGCATTTTAGCTTCGGATGTATTCATTTGGGATTATATTTAACACGGAGTTGGACTAGGGTTCAACGCACCCTAAAAGTCCCAGAACTGCGTGCCCGCATAGGATTTTAAGTTCCCTATGTTAGGCATCATTATTAGTGATCACACCTTGTCACGACCCAAAACCGAGCCGCGACTGGCACCCACACTTACCCTCCTATGTGAGCGAACCAACCAATCTAAACCTTAACATTTCAATTTAATATCAACATAAAGTAATGCGGAAGACTTAAACTCATTAATAAAAACCAATTCAATAACTTCTAAAATTCAACATCTATTATTCCCCAAAATCTGGAAGTCATCACCACAAGAACATCTATGATCAAATTACTAAACTAAGAGTATTCTAAGAAGCTAAAATAAACAAAAGCTAGTCCATGCCGGAACTTCAAGGCATCAAGACATGAGGAAGAAGATCCAGTCCAAGCTAGAAGCATTAGCTCACCCTGAAATCCGGTGTAAGGAAGACTGGCTAGCATTGCGGTTGAGTTGAAGACGACGGTACGTTTGCTGCACTACACAAATAACAAGGAAAACAAATACAAGTAGGGGTCAGTACAAACACGGGTACTGAGTAGATA
>NC_028648.1:47984086-47987050 GCF_001406875.1 Solanum pennellii | reverse complement strand
CTATTATTATTATTATTATTATTACTAATATTATTATTATTATTATTATTATTATTATTACTAATATTATTATTATTATTATTATTATTATTAGTATTATTAATATTATTATTATTATTAGTATTATTATTGTTATTGTTATTATTATTATTATTATTATTGTTATTGTTATTGTTATTGTTATTGTTATTGTTATTGTTATTGTTATTGTTATTATTATTATTATTATTATTATTGTTATTGTTATTGTTATTGTTATTATTATTATTGTTATTGTTATTGTTATTGTTATTGTTATTGTTATTGTTGTTGTTGTTGTTGTTGTTGTTGTTGTTGTTGTTATTCCCTTTAATCATCAATAGAAAACTAAAAATTCTCAATCAAACATAGCAGAATATTATGAACATACAAATATACACATTGAACTACAAAAAAAAGGTAATTTGGGGGGAAAATCTGAAATATATCTGAACTTTGATCGAAATTGTGATAGCAATTCCAAAGTTTGGGCAGGATCTATTAGTCCCCTGCATTATTTAATAGTGTATTTTAAAGATATATAAACGCTTAGTTGGACAGTACTATTTATAATAATGCAAGATTTATGATTTTCATGTTGGCACCAATATATCTCTAAAATACACTATTAAATAGTACATGGGGTAATAGGTAATGTCCAAAAATTGAAATTGTTACAACATTTTTTTAGTCAAAGTTCAAATGTATTTCAAACTCTTTACCCAAAAAATTTACTCATCAAGTTTCTATTTATATAGTAATTGATTTACTTTTAAACAATAGGTTCTAAAAATTATATTATTCGATTATTCATTGATTTTCAAGTAATATGTACTTATCACATTATAACATATATAAATAACAAAATTTAATGATGTATAACAGTCATAAATTTATTAATTTGATCACTTTAATAACTAAAAAACTAGTGTAACTACTAAAACATCCCAAAAAAGAACTTAGTAAAACGAATAATAAGACTATTAATTTTAGGGGGAAATCTAATAAATAACATTTTGACTATTTTAAGAAAATTTTAAGAAAATAAAATTTATTCACAATTTGTTATTAGTACATTAATTAGCTTTTGACCAATTTCTCCATTTTCCCCTATAAATAGAATTCTTAAATTATAAACTAAACCACACCACAATTTTCATTCCACCATTTCACTTCGCTTTTCTAATATGGCCGACGGTGATAAGAACCACCGCGGTACCACCCAAAAACGAAAGAAAACTGATCAAACTCTAATTTTGTTCTTTATTCGTTCTTTACCCAAAGCATAAACTTAAAATACTTACAAACAAAGAAGTATTGATATTTGAAATAGTTATATCAGAAAAATCTTGAGAAAAATGAGCTTTCTGCGAAGAAATTGATGTGTCGCAACGATGTTGAATAAGGAATAGGGAGATTAAAATACTTATTTCAAAGTTAATCTCCATATTCCTTGCTCAACATTATTTTGTCACATTTTCTACTACAAAAAACTTGTTCTTTAACGACCATTTCTTAATGAACGGATTTAAATCCTGTCGTTATAAGTATATTTATAGAGACCAATTTATTTTCTGGTAAATCACTAAGATATGCTATATTGATAAATATTTATCATTTATGACAATAGTTTCTTTTTTAACTAGATTTAACAAATTTTAGGAATTAAAATTGTATAACAATTTGACAAATTTATTTCGTGTTTGTGTGTCTCTTTCTCTACAGATGATTTCTCTTTTTTTTCTTCTTCTTCTTAAAAATTTAGATTAAACTAACAATTATTTAAATATTATTTAAAAAGGAAAAAGAGATAACAATCTATAAATTTCATACTTTCAAATTGATTTATACCTATGTTGCACGATTTACTCCCAAAATATCACGAGAAAACTAATACAAAGACCCAAAAATTGTAGATAATCGTATGTGCAACTTGAGATTTCAAATCTCTAAAATTACAATAGGAAGAATTCATCATTAACGACCATTAAAAAGATTCAAGATTTTTCAATTTATTATTTCGGTTTTACAAAATTGTGATGAGTTTGTAAAAGATTTTCTTCCATATTACGGAAAATAACATTTAGAGTTTATATCTTAGTTTTAAGGGAGATAGATTGATTAATTTTTGCATTGATTTTTGGAGAAATTTCAAATTTAAACTCTTAAGAGCTGAAGATTTTGGAATTGTCCTGCACCTGTATTAAAATAGAATTAGATTTGTTTCATAATTGTATTAAAATTGAATTAAATCATGAACAATACATTTATAATACATATTTCAAATATATTCTCTTCTTGGTGTTACGAATTAGAATAATTTAGGTAATTCAAGTATATCCTCTTCTTTGTGATACCAATTAGAATAATTTAGGCAATTCACTTATAATATGTTTATAATATAGGGACAACACATATTTAATACATATTAACAAATATATGTCTAAAATTGAATTATATTTGTTTCATAGTTGTATTAAAATTGAATTAAAATCATGAACTATACTTTAATAATACATATTTCAAATATATCCTCTTCTTGGTAATACCAATTAGAATAATTTAGGTAATAGACGTATATGCTCTTCTTTGTGATGCCAATTAGAATAATTTAGGTAATTCACTTATAATATACTTATAATACAGGAACAACACATATTTAATAGATATTACAAATATAACCTATTTCTTAATAATATTAATGAAAATAATTAATACGACACATATAATACATATAATATATGTTCACGAAGATATATTTAATTCAATTTGTATTGTAATGACATGTTTAGTCGTTTTGAGCAGCAGATTTTATTTCTGGAAAAACTGGCTGAGTCGACGGATCCCACGACGGAACGTCATGGGCACGACGAACCGTCGTGGGGGTCTCGTTCCAAAACACTTAGAATTCTGAAATTTGGGTACTGAAATCGACTCTCTGAACTT
>NC_028648.1:47970944-47979366 GCF_001406875.1 Solanum pennellii | reverse complement strand
TTTGTACTGACCCCTACTTGCATTTGTTTTTCTTTGTTATTTGTGGAGTGCAGCAAACGTGCCATCGTCTTCAACTCAACCGCAACTCTAGCCAGTCTTCATCAAGCCAGATTTCAGGGTGAGCTATTGCTTCTAGCTTGGACTGGATCTTCCTCTTCATGTCTTGATGCCTTGAGATTCCGGCATGGACTAGCTTTTTACTTATTTTAGCTTCTTAGATACTCTTAGATTAGTAATTTGAGGATAGATGTTCTTGTGGTGATGACTTCCAGATTTTGGGGATAATGATTGATAAATTTTTGAAGTTATTTAATTGATTTCGTTAATGAGTTTTAAGTCTTCCGCATCGTATTTTGTTCATAATGGTTAAAATGTTGGGGTTTAGATTGGTTGGTTCGCTCACATAGTAGGATAAGTGTGGGTGCCACTCGCGGCTCGATTTGGGTCGTGACAAATTTGTAGATCATTGTCTTGTTTTTCATTGATTATAGTTCTCATCCATTCTTGATTCTCTATTCTAATCAACTTGAATATTGCTTCATACACTTTTAATACAAATTCAATTTATCTGGCAGTTTTTTGATTTATTTGTTTCTATTTTATACTAGTTTAATTCATTATTGATATAAGTTTAATTCACTCTATAAATCAAAGTGTGGTCTTTCGTTAGTTATTTTTTTTGTTCATGTTTAATTATTTCTTGTAATTTAACTTTAATATATGTATCATACGCTTTCAAATACAAGTTTAATTCAATTTCACAATTTATTGGTTGATTTGTTATGATTGAATCACTTGTTTATTTCATTATTGATAAAGTTTTATTTAGTTTACAAATCGAAGAATGTTTCTTTCATTTGCTACATTTTGCATTCATGCTTAATTCTCTTCTAATTCAACTTTAACATGGATGTAGTACATTTTTAATTCAAGTTTAATTTATTTGGCATTTTATTATGTATCTCAATTGGTAAGACTAGATATCTTGTCTAATTAATTATTGATATACGTTCAATCTAAGATAATCGATTATTCTACCAAAAAAGAAGAGAGAAAAAGAGCAAAAGAAGAGCAAAAACAATGAACCGAGAAAGAGCAACAAAAAAGAAAGCGGGAAAAAATAGAGAGAAAGAAAGTAAGAGAGAAATAAAGGGAGAAAGAGTAAGGAATTAAAAAAAGCGAGAGACAGAGAAAGAGTGACAAACTTAAAAGCCGACAGACAAAACAAATCAAATAAAATATATAGTGTTGTTAGATATTGCTATAAATGGTAATAATTAAATAGTATATATATAATAAGTAATTATTTTTTAAAAGAGATACACTCAAGTATATTTAGAATAAGTAATTATTTTTTAAAAGAGATACACTCAAGTAATTAATCCTTTATTTTTCAGATGTTAAAGCTCATTTTTATTACAAAATTAACAACCCATAAAAGTATAATATCGAGTCACTAAAACTAATTTATTTGATTAGTAAAAAACAATCCACTTCTCAAACCCCCTTCCCCATCCCACACCTAATTAGCAACACCCTCTCTACCAAACCCCACTGCCCCCTCTTCCCGAAAATAATCCTTAACCTTTTCTATCTTTTGAACCCAAAATAACTTGAGAAAATTAAATGAAAGCTGTCAAATAAGTCTTGGTTTTGTTTTTGGTGACAGATTGACCAAGAGCTGGTCAAATCTTCCTCAAAATGTAATTAAGTAAATTTGGGACCAAATAAACATTTCCAAAACTTTCTTAATATTTCATAAAATACAAAAAAAGCACTTCAATTTTGTCCTGCTTCTGACTATGACTGATTTGCTGATGTTGAGTTCTAAATGCTCTAGCTTGATTCTCAACTCTTAAGAGGGCCTTTAAAAAGACTTAGATCCTTCTATAATTCAATCCAAATCATTTTTAATAAAATCTTTTCATCTTCTCCCACCGTTCTCTCTTTCTTTTGTTCTTCTTCTTTTTGCTTTTTCAATGAGAAAATCCGACTAGACTATCTCCATTTTCTTCATCTTCCTCTCCCACAATCTCAATTATCTTCCTTCTCATCTCCAGTTGTGACTCTTTTTTCTGAACTGAAATCGCGATCGACTTAAAATGGGTATATGCAAAAATTGAATAATTATGTAGTAATGCCTATTATTTTTTTTTGAAAGACAATCAACCAACCCAAAATAAAATCCTAATTTTGAGGAAATGTATATGTATTGTTAACATTTAGTAAAAAGTCATTTTTAATGCTTTGTTGATCTATTTATTGCTATTTTGTTGATATGTTTTTAGAAATATAGTCTTGTTTAGTTCTCCAACAAATATTTTATTTGTTGAAATATGTACCATATTTATCATATTTTAGTGATATGTTGGTATATATTTCAACATTCATCATTTGTTGTAACATCTCACTCATGCATTAGGTCAACAAAATGGTCATTTGTCGCAACATAAGATTTATTTGTGGCAACTTCAGATTCATATGTGGCAACTTAGAATTCATTTGTGGAAAAAGTAGATACAGTTGTGTCAACATTCGATTCATTTGTGGAAAAATAAGATTTATATGTGGCAATTAAAATTTCATGTGTGGCAATGGTAGATACATATGTGGCAACATAATGTAACGTTATGGAAACAGACTATCCATATGTGGTAATATAATGTTAAAATTATTTTTATAATGAATTGTAAACTCCCAATCTTTTTTATTAAGCTTGTAGATGAAATGATACAAGAAGTTTCATTCATGACAGCAACTCAATCTTTTATTGTTCTTGCTTCCTCTTCTAATACCAAATGCTATTTTTGTATATGCGAAGAATGTGAGTAGAACATGATTATTTTATTAGACGTGTTAAAAAACTCACTGATCTTTTTAAGTAAATGTCTCATAATATTGATGTCCAAAGATCAAAGAAGAATTCACAGCCTTTGAAGTATAGGACGTTGAAAAAATTCTATTTCCCAAACACTTTCTATAATTGCTGAGAAGAAAGAGAAGGAGAAGAAGGAAAAGGAGGAGAAGGAGAAGGAGAAGAAGGAAAAGGAGAAGGAGAAGAAGAAGGATAAGGAGAAAGATAAGGAGAAGGATAAGAAGAAGGAGAAGCAGAGAGAGAATGCGGAGATGGAGAAGGAGAACGAGAATAAAAACAAAAAAGCAAAAGTAAAAAAGAAAGAGAAGAAAGTCGAAGATGACATTTGTGATTTGAAGAGACAATATCCATTTGAAGGTTATAACATTGATAACGAGTTTTCAAGTGACAAATGTCATCCTTCTCGCTATAGATAAACCAGGGTCTTTACAATCATCATGCAAAAAAGTAAGGTCGTTTAACTATTATTAGTATTTATTCTTCTTGTCCACTAAATTATAATTTATAATGATTACACAATTGTAGAAGAAACAAGAATGATCATTACTTACCCAATCGCTCGAAACTTGATCTTTACCAAATAGATTTTGTAGTTGCATTTCCAAAGAATAGATTTTGTAGTTGCATTTCCAAAGAATAAGGAATGGTTCTACAAAAAGTGGACGCCTTGACACTTGACATATGATGTTTATGCCACTGTATATAGTAATGGGGACTTCCATTAGGTCTTGGTAGTCTTTTCATTGAAGAACGGTGCATAAATGTATATTATTCGATTTTCTCATCTAGGTCTAACAGAAAATTGTCCTCCGAGATTCGAAAGTTGTCTACAATTTTACCTAAGTACCTTGAGTTAAGCGAATTTTTTTAGCAAAAAGAGCGAACCAGTTGGTCAATTATTCAATGTTACCTAGGAAAGAACAAATCTCATCCAATTGAAATAAGACATGATAATGGTAATTCCCAACAAGAAAGCAGTAGTCTGTAAATATCAAATTATTTTCTTGTCTTCCGACTATTGAAATGTGATGTTATTATATTTTCTAATTGAAAATATACCATGCAGAGATTGTGGACTTGTTGTCGCTGCATACTGTGAGTTTTTAAGTGATGGACTAGAAGTATCATCTTTTAGACTTAGTGTTGAAACCCTTTGCATGAAATATGTTTCACTCCTATGAAATTATGAGATTTTAAAGACCCGAAATGACTATGTTAGTAACAATGAAGATGCACAGAGGCGTAGAACTAAAAAAGCATAGATTGATGAAAATGTGGTGGTTACCACCATTAATTAGATAGGTGGTTATGTATATCATTGTGAATTACCTTTTTGTTGATAAGTTGTATAAAAGAATTGATGAAGTGTTAATTTTTGTTGATAATATTAATATAAATAATTTTTATTATTATTTTGATTTTGTTAGAATAAATGTCAATTATGATGGAAAGGAAGAAATGTGGTGTCTGTGGCAACATATAAAACTGCTATTGTAAAAAACACCACATAATTATCTGTATGTGTACCAATAAAAAGGATACTTGTGGAAATATATTTCACAGAAAGGAGATATTTGGTAAGATATGTCACATTATCATCCATCATAACAATACTTCAATATTACTGACTATCGAAAATAAAAAAATTGAATCGAATGATTGGTCATCCTTGCACCCTACTTTCGGTAGATAGTATATTCTTGTTCTTATTGTTGTTGCTATTTTTGTTGTTGTTGTTGCTGATGTTGTTAGTGTTGTTGTTGGTGGTGTTGCTTTGTTGTTGTTTTATTGTTGTTGTTGTTGTTGTTGTTGTTTTTGTTGTTCCTGCTGTTGTTAATGTTATTGTTGTTGGTGGTGGTGGTGTTATTGTTGTTGGTGTTGTTGTTATGTTGTTGTTGTTATTGTTGTTGGTGGTGTTGTTGTTGTTGTTGCTATTGATGTTGTTGTTGTTACTGTTGTTGTTGTTGTTGTTGGCGCTACTGTTGTTGTCGCTGCTGTTGGTGGTGCTACTGTTATTGGTGCTGCTGTTGTTGGTGCTGCTGTTGTTGTTGTTATTTGCTGTTGTTTGTTATTGTTGTTGTTTTGTTGTTGTTCTTTTTGTTATTGTTGTTGTTGTTGTTCCAATTATTGTTGTTATTGTTGTTGTTATTCCTTTTAATAATCAATAGAAAACTACAAATTCTCAATCAAACATACCAAAAGATTTTGAACATACAAATATATAGATTTAATTACAAAAAAAAGGTAATTTAGGAAAAAGATCTTAAATATATCTGAACTTTGATCGAAATTGTGGTAGCAATTTCAAACTTTGGACAGAATCAGTTACTCCCCTACACTATTTAATAGTGTATTTTAAAGATATATAAGCTATTTGCTGGACAAGTTACTATTTATAATAATGCAAGATTTATGATGTTCATGTGGGCACCAATATATCTTTAAAATACACTATTAAATAGTACATGGGGCAATAGGTCATGCCCAAAAATTTAAATTGTTACAACTTTTTTTCTTAAAGTTGAAGTATATTTCAAACTCTTTACCCAAAAAATTTACTCCTGCAATTCATAATTTATATAGTAATTGATTCACTTTTAAACAATAGGCTCTAACAATTATATTAGTCAACTATTCATTTATTTTCAAGTGATATATACTTATCACATTTTAACATATACACATAAATAAATTTAATTATCTACACCATTCATAAATTTATTAATTTGACCATTTTGATGATTAACAAACTAGTTTAACTACTATATTGACTAATACATATTTTTTATTAAGATTAATTCATCATTAAATAAAATATCACAAAAATGAACTTAGTAAAACAAATAATAAGACTATTAATTTTAGGGGAAAATCTAATAAATAATATTTGCACTTATTTATGAAAATCTAAAGAAAAAAAATTTATTCACAATTTGTTATTTGTATATTAATTAGCTTTTCACCAATTTCTTCATTTTCCCCTATACATAGATTTTTTAAATTGTAAACTAAATCACACCACCATTTTCATTGCACCATTTCACATCACTTTTTTAATATGACCGACAGTGATAAGAACCACCATAAGTACCACCTAAAAACGAAAGAGAACTGATTAAACTCCAATTTTGTTCTTTATTCATTCTTTACCCAAAGTAGAAACTTAGAAAACTTAGAAACAAAGAAGTTGTGATATTTGAGGTAGTTATACTGGAAAAATCTTGAGAAAAATGAGCTATTTGCGAAGAAATTGACGTGACAAAACGGTGTTGAATAAGGAATAAGGAGATTAAAATACTTATTTCTAAAGTTGATCTCCATATTCATTGTTCAACATCATTTTGTCACATCAATTGCTTCTACTACAAGAAACTTGTTCTTTAACGACCATTTCTTAACGAATGATCTAAATCCTCTCATTATAACTGTATTTATAGCCACCAATTTATTTTCGGGTAAATCACTTAGATATGCTATATTGAGTCTATCTCTTTATCTACATATGATTTCTCTTTTCTTCTTCTTCTTCTTCAAATTTTTTTTTTCAAATAACAATCTTTAAATATTATTTTAAAAAATAAAAAGAGATAACAATCAATAAATTTCATATTTTCAAATTTGTTAATACCTATATTTCACGATTTACTCCCAAAATATCACGAGAAAAATAATACAAAGATTGAAAAGTTGTACAAAATCGTATGTGCAAATTGAGATTTCAAATCTCTAAAATTACAATAGGAAGAATTCATCATTGATGACAATTAAAAAGCTTCACGCTTTTTCAATTTATTATTTGGGTTTAATTAAATTGTGATGAGTTTATATAAGTTTTTCTTTCATATTATTGAAAATAACATTTGGAGTTTATATCTTAATTTAAAAGGAGATTGATTAAGTTTAGGAGAAATTTAAAATTAAAACTCTTAAGAGATGAAGATTTGGATTTTTTTTGAGTTGTATTAAATTTTAATTAGATTTGTTTCATAATTGTATTAAAATTGAATTAACATTATGAGTTATACTTTTATAATACATGTTTCAAATATATCCTCTTCTTGGTGATACCAACTAGAATGATTTAGGTAATTCACGGATATCCTCTTCTTTGTGATACCAATTAGAATAATTTAGGTAATTCACTTATAATATATTTATAATAAAGGAACAACACATATTTAATACATATTACAAATAATTGTATCAAAATTGAATTAGATTTGTTTCATAATTTTATTAAAATTGAATTAAAATCATGAACTACACTTTTATATTACATATTTCAAATATATCCCCTTCTTGGTTATGCCAATTAGAATAATAACGTATATCCTCTTCTCTGTGATACAAATTAGAATAATTTAGGTAATTCACCTATAATATATTTATAATACAGGAACGACACATATTCAATACATATAACAAATCCTACCTATTTCTTAATAATATAAATAAAAAAAATTGTACGACACGTATAATACATGTTATATATGTTGACGAAAATATGTTTAATCTAGTTTGTAGATCATTGTCTTGTTTTTGTTGGTTATGGTTCTAATCCATTCTTGATCCTCTATTCTAATTCAACTTGAATATTGTTTAATTCAATTTTAATACAAATTTAATTCATCTTTCAATTTTTTGATTTTTTTTGTTTCTATTTGATACTAGTTTAATTCATCATTAAAATAGGTTTAATTCACTCTATAAATCAAGGTCTGGTCTTTCGTTAGTTAATTTTTTTATTCATGTTTAATTATTTCTTCTAATTCAACTTTAATATATGTGTAATAAGCTTTCAAATATAAGTTTAATTCAATTTCACAATTTATTGGTTGATTTGTTACGATTGTATCACTTGTTTAAGTCATTATTCATATCAATATAATACAGTTTACAAATCGAAGAACGCTTTTTTCATTAGCTATATTTTGCATTCATGTTCAATTAGCTTCTAATTCAACTTTAACATGGATGTAGTACATTTTTAATTCGAGTTTAGTTCATCTGGCAGTTTATTATATGTCTTAGTTGTTCAGACAATATATCTTGTCTAATTAATTATTGATACGTATTTATTCAATTTAAATCGTCAATAATTCTATGAAAAAAGTAGGGAGAAAAAGAGAAAAAAAGAGCAACAGAAATAGACGGACAAAGAGCAATAAAAAAGAAAGCAGTGAAAAATGAGAAAAAGAAAGTAAGCAAGAAATAAAGGGAGAAAGAGCAAGAAATTAACAAAAAGCGAGAGACAGAGAAAGAGTGAGAAATTAAAAAGCCGACAGCGAAAAACAAATCAAATAAAATATATAGCATTATTATATACTGCTATAAATGGTAATAATTAAATTTTATATTTAAAATAAGTAATTATTTTGAAAAGTGATCCACTCAAGTATTAATCCTTTATTTTTCAGTCGTTAAAACTCATTTTATTACGAAATTAACAGAACATTAATATTGAGTGTTAAAAGTATGTTATCCAATCACTAAAACTAATTTATTTGATTAGTAGAAAACAACCCACTTCTCAAACCCCCCCCCCCC
>NC_028648.1:47952232-47970643 GCF_001406875.1 Solanum pennellii | reverse complement strand
AACCCCCCCCCCCCCATCCGACACCTTATTGCCAACACCCTCTCTACCAAAACACACTATCCCCTCTTCCCAAAAAGAAAACTTAACCTTCTCCATCTTTTGAACCCAAAATAACTTGAGAAAATTAAAATGAAAGATGAAAAATAAGTCTTGGTTTTGTTTTTTGTGACAGATTGACCAAGAGCTGGTCAAATCCTCTTTAAAATGTAATCAAGTAAATTTGGGACCAAATAACATTTCAAAAACATTATTGATCTTTTATAAAATATTAAAAAACACTTTACTTTCAAACTTCTATATTTAAATCCAAATTATTTAAAAAAAAAATATTTTCATCTTCTCCAAGTGTTCTTCTCTCTCTCTTTTGTCCTTCTTTTTCCTTTTTCAATCTGAAAATCCGACTAGAGTATCTCCATTCTCTTCCTCTTCCTCTCCAACTATCTCCATTATTTTCCTTCTTATCTCCAGTCGTGAGTCTCTCTTCTTTCTGAACTGAAATCGCGATCGACTTAAAATAGGTAAGTTATTTTCGAATTTCTTTTCTTGGATTAACAAACAATAAAATGTTCTGTAGATATAAAAATTGAATAATGATGTAATGGTGCCTATTATTTTTTGTTTATTAAAGAAAATCAACCAACCCAAAAAAAAATTAATTTTGAGAAAATGTATATGTATTGTTGTTAACAGTCATTGAAAAGTCATTTTTTGTTTCTTTTGTTGTTCTTTTTGTAGCTATTTTGTTGATATGATTTTAGAAATATAGTCTTTTTCAGTTCTCCAACATATATTTCATTTGTTGGAAGAAGTATCATATGTTGGAACATTTTAGTGATATGTTGGTGCATACTCCAACATTCATCATTTGTTATAACATCTCCCTTATGCATTAGGGCAACGAAATGTTTATATGTGGCAACATAAGATTCATCTGTGGCAACTTAGGATTCATCTGTAGCAACTTAGAATTCATTTGTTGCAAAAATAGGTATATTTGTGTAACACCCCGTATCTAGAACAGACCAGAAATCAAGTTTTTAGAAATCTTCAACTGCAATCAACGGTTACCATCGACGGATCGTAGCCTGACCCACGGTTCATACTGATCGTTTGTGGCTGAAAATCTCCCAAAATGCAGCCTAGAAAATTTTACTTAGTGTAGAACTTCGTACGGACCTACGGTGCATAGGTCAGACTACAGTCCATAGTTTATGCCCGTTGATCAAGACCCCATTTACCCAGCCTCTCACAAGAACCACGATTGACCAGTACGGTCAGTAGATGGACCTACGGACCACAGGTATGACCGTAGGCGAAATTAGCAGACATTTCGGGGGAAAATACAGTTGGGTCAATTTAAGTTGATCATAAATCTTAGAAAAAATGAATTAGGTTTCCCATGACCTGTGAAGTGATAGATAATTGAATTAGCTTTCCATATCTACCAAGTTTTTTTTTAAAATCAGACCTCTAAATAAAAAGTTATTCCCGTTCTAGTTAAGTTCTGTTGAACAGACCCTACCTACGGACCCAAACGATGGACAGCCGATTGAACGACGACCCGTCATTCGATGTCATCGTTTGGTCCGACCTCAATTAAAGATACATCATTTTTACTCTAAATCATGAGACTTTAGTCAATTAAAGCCTAGAAACATAACTAAAACTTACCTGAGTCAAATCATTAAATCAAAACTTAGAGAATTACAAGCAAGAAAGGAGAAAAAGGTCAAGAACCCTAGTTCAAGAACTCAACAAGGTTGCATTAGTTCCAGCCCCGAAATCTAAATATTTCTCCATGGACTTTATCACCTGGCATATGAGATTTCATAGTTAGTTCCTTTCACCCATAAGGTCCCTAGTTTTCAGTAAGATTATTGATTCGGATATCATGATTAGACCTAGGGTTTATAGAACTTCAACAGAACTTCATGAATAAATTAGTATATGTTCCAAATCAAAGTTCCATGCTATTATTCAATTTATCGCATCAATTTCAAAATTCTAGCTATGTATTTCTTTAGTTTTTGAATTGCACATGGTAGGCCAGATTTTTCAGCTACTCCATATATACATGCCTTAGTTATAAATGCATAATTACCATAATAATTGTTGCATTCTCAGTTTGCATGTGCAATTTTGAGCTATCCATTATTTATAGAAATTCAGTCATAATCAGTTAATTACATAATTCATTCGGAGTAGCATAATACCGAGTTGGACTAGGGTTCAACATACCTAATTAGTTTCGGAACTACTAGCCAAGTAGGTTGTAAGTCCCCTATGTGAGTAATCAGTTTAGTGATCATGCCAGCATGCCTTTATACATGAGGCAGGGTATATTGGGTCCTCTCGTTGGGGCGTATACATTGGACTTCACATTTATCTCATGTGGTTTTATTATCTCTTATTAGTAGCTCTCACATATCAATCAGACTCTAATGCATGGACCATATTTAGAGTTCAATTATTACTCAGTCTCAGCATGTCATGAGTTTGGTCATTGTATTCAGTTAGCTCAGCATTCCGTATATCATATTCAAATTATCATAGTTGCTTTTGTGCTTGTTCAGTTATGTTTATTTCAACTTTACTCTATCCTACATGCTCAGTACCTTCAAGTACTGACACACATGTGCACTACATCTTCTCGTGATGTAGGTTCAGGTTCTCAATATCCAAATCGTGCTTAGATTGATTTTAATTTCCAGCTCAGCAGATTCAGTGGTGAGTCATCATTCTCCAAGCACAATAGTCATGAGTTTTTTCAGTATTTAGTCCTTTAGTTTCAATTTTTGCTAGATTTAGTTGGGGCCTGTTCTAGCATTTCTAGTCAGTTTAGAGGCTATTTTCAGACATAGTTAGTTTTAGCTTAGTGTTGAGTTAATAGTTTCCTTGTATTAAAATCATTAATATTTCATTTATCTCAGTTATAGAATATAGGTATTATTCATCTTTTCAGTTTAAATTATGAGTTATCTTCCGCATTCAGTTTATTATTTGTAGTATTCTCATGGTCATGCCAGCAGGGTTACCTTGGGATCACTTGTGGTCCTAAATTCTATTTCCGCGTATCGGGGGTAGCTCGGGCGTGACAAAACTTGGTAACAGATCTTTAGGATGTCTTAAAAGTCGCACTACATAGAGTTTTTTTCATGGGTATGAAGTGCACCACATCTAATGAGAGGGAGGCTACAAAGTGTTTTAGGAAAACTTCACTTTCTTACTTATCGTGCGTAAGGTATGATCTTATACCACTCTAATTTGACGTTCTACGTTTCATATCATGCCTCCTCGTAGGGCTAACGATATGGATTCAAATGCTAGGAATGCGAACTTCCTCCTCCAGTCCCAGATCAGAAAGTCTCCAATGCGTAGTTCAAGAATGCCATACAGATGTTGGCTCATAGTATGACCAACCAAAACAATTAGGTTCATGCTCCGGTGAATGCAAATGGTTGATCAGTGGCAGGAAGGGTCCATGACTTTGTTAGGATGAATCCGCCTGAGCTTCTAGGATAACAAACTAGTGAGGAACCTCAGAATTTGTTGGATGATATTAAGAAGATCTTTGAGGTAGTGCAAGTCACTAGAAATGATCGGGTTGAGGTTGCATCATAACATGTAAAGGATGTTGTTCATATCTGGTACACTCAAAGGAAGGAAAATAGAGGTATAGATGCAACTCCTATAACTTGGGATTGATTTACTGAGGCCTTTCTGGACAAGTTTTTCCCAATAGAGTTGAGAGAAGCAAAGTCTGAGGAATTCATGAACTTAAGGCAGGGAAACATGACGATCCAAGAATATGGGATCAAGTTTAAACAACTCGACAGGTATGTTCCTCACATGGTTGTTGACTCCAAGGCTCAGATGAATAAGTTCTTGTATAGAGTGTCTGATTTGGTGAAAAGTGAGTGCAAAAATGCTATGTTACTAGGAGATATGAACATCTCTACGCTTATGACTCATGCTTAGAAGGTTGAGGGTGATAAGCATAGGGAACAATCCGAGGAGAATAAGAAGGCTAGGACTACCAACTATGACTATTCTCAACAGAAATCCAGTGGTGGAAATCGCTCGCAGGGTCAGCACATGTTTTCAGCTCCAACCCTTCCTCAGCTAGTGTTCCATCCTCCAAGAATAGGTATGCCCAAAAGGTTAAACCACCAGGCTTTAAGTCACAGGGGATTGTTTCAGGCACCAAGACTTACCCCACTTGTCCCAAGTGTAGTAATAACCATCCGGGCGAGTGCCTCGCAGGAAATGAAGGATGTTTTAGGTGCAGTCAGTCTGGTCTCAGGTTGAGGATTATCTTTCTAGACAGGTTCAAGGAGGTGGAAATTGTAGAACTCAGTCAACAACTTCATCAGCACCAGAAAGTCACCCGATTCAGCAGGGTAACTCATGTGGTACAGGTTGGTGTCAGCGTCAGAACATATTGTACTCTCTTCAGGCTCGCCAAGATCAGGAAGGTTCTCCTAATGTAGTTATTGGTACGTTGCGAGTCTTTGACCTTGATGTTTATGCATTGTTAGATCCAGGGGCTACTTTTTCCTTTGTAACTCCTTAAATAGAATTCCAATTCATTGTCAGTCCAGAAACTCCCTCAGAACTTTTCTCAGTCTCTACACCAGTGAGTGACCCAGTTACAACTAGAAAGGTACACAAAAATTACCCTGTCACAATCTCTCAGAAAGTCACCTCTGCAGATCCAGTAGAGTTAGAAATGGTAGACTTTGATGTAATTCTAGATTATGGATTGATTACATTCATTTTATGCCTCTGTCGATTGTAGAACTACGATTGTTCATTTTCCGTTTCCAAACGAACCAATCTTAGAGTAGAAGGGTAGTAGTTTAACACCTAATGGTCAATTCATTTCTTACCTTAAGGCCAAAAGATGATCTCTAAGGGTTATCTCTATCATCTAGTTCAGGTTAAGGATTCTAGCTCTGAAAACCCAACTCTTGAGTCGGTTCTAGTAGTCTTTGAGTTTCCAGAAGTATTTCCATAATATCTTCCATGAGTCCCTCCAGAAAGGAAAGTCGATTTTGGAATAGATCTCCTTCAAGATACCCAACCTATTTTGTTTCTCCTTATAGAATAGTTCCAACAAAGTTTAAGGAATTGAAAGGGTAGTTGGAAGACCTTCTAGATAAAGGCTTCATCATACCTAGTAATTCACCATAGGGTTCACCAGTGTTTTTTGTTAAAAAGAAAGATGGTTCTCTCAGAATGTACATTGACTATAGACAGTTGAACAAGGTCACAACAAAGAGTAAGCATCCCATCCCCATAATTGATTACTTGTTTTACCAACTTCAGGGCGCTAGCCATTTCTCAAAGATAGACCTCATTTCGGGTTATCATCTACTTAGAGTTAGAGATAGTGAAATTCCGAAGACAACCTTCAGGACTCGGTATGGTCATTATGAATTTGTAGTTATGTCGTTTGGACTAACTAATGCTCCTGCAACTTTCATGAATTTAATGAACAGAGTGTTCAAGTAGTACTTGGACTTGTTCATTATTGTCTTTATTGATGATATCCTCATTTACTTTAGGAATGAGGAAGGACATGCGAGTTTTTTGAGAATTGTTATATAGATTCTCAAGGATCAGGAGTTATTCGCTAAGTTTAGCAAATGTGAGTTCTGGTAGCAATATGTTGCTTTCCTTTGTGACATTGTACCTAGCGAAAGGATCCGAGTGGATTCACATAAGATAGAAGCAGTGAAACAATGAGCCAGACCTACCTCTTTTACAGATTTCAGAAGTTTCTTAGGTCTAGCGGGCTATTATAGAAGGTTCGTCAAAATATTCTCATCCATAGCCTCACCATTGAATAGGTTAACTTAGAAAATGGTCAAGTTTCAATGATCAGATGATTGGGAGAAAAACATTGCAGAATTAAAAACTAGATTGACTACAACTCCTGTCTTGACTCTACCAGAGGGTTCAGATGGTTATGTAATCTAATGTGATGCATCCAGAGTTGGCCTAGGTTGTGTGTTGATGGAGAGAGATAAGGTTATATGCCTATGCCTCTAGAAAACTTAAGGTTCATGAGAAGAACTATCCAACCAATGACCTCGAGCTTGCAGCAGTGGTGTTTGCACTCAAGATATGGAAACACTACTTGTATGGTGTTCATCTAGATGTGTTCACTAATCATATGATCCTTCAGTATGTGTTCACCAGAAAGAGTTGAATCTTTTACAGAGGAGATGTCTTGAGTTCCTTAACTATTATGATATGTGTGTGCATTATCATCCTGGTAAAGCAAATGTAATAGCATAGTCTCTTATTAGATTGTCTATGGGTAGTGTAGCCCATGTTGAGGAAGAAAGGAGGAGCTAGTGAAGGATGTTCACAGGCTTATTCTCTTAGGAGTTCACTCATATCAGACAATGGTGTAACATTTCAGAATGGGGCAAAATCTTCTATGGTAGTGGAGGTTAAGTAAATGCAAGACAGTGACCCATTCTTGCTTGAACTTAAGGGTGCAGTCCACAATCAGAGAGTGAAGGTTTTCTCCCATGGGGGAGATGGTGTACTTCTCTACCAAGGTAGATCATGTGTTTCTTATGTAGGTGATTTGAGAAAGCATATCCCGCAAAAGCCCATAACTTCAGATATTTTATTCATCCAGGTGCCACTAAGATGTATAGCGATCTGCGGAAAGTCTATTAATGGAATGTCATGAAGAGGGATATAGCAGATTTTGTGAGTAAGTGCCCCAATTCATAGAAAGTCAAGGTAGTATGACTTAAGAGATCGATAGTCCTAATTGGAAGTGGTATGTGATCAATATGGATTTCATCCAAGGGTTACCTCGTACTAGCAGACAACATGACTCCATTTGGGTGATAGTTTATAGGATGACTAAGTTTTCTCACTTTTTAGCTATCAAGACTACAGATTATGCAGAGGTCAATGCCGAGCTTTACATTAATGAAATCTTGAGGTTACATGGGGTTCCTTTGTCTATCATCTCAGATAGAGTTTTAAGTTTACCTCTCATTTCTGGAAGTCATTTCAGAGGGGTCTTGGTACTCAAGTTAACCTTAGCACAACATTTCATCCGCAGATGGATGGACAGGCAGAGCGTACCATTCTGACCCTAGAGGATATGTTGAGAGCTTGTGTGATTGATTTCAAGGGTAGTTGTGATGATACCTTCCTTTAATTGAGTTTGCCTACAACAATAGTTACCATTCTAGCATTCACCTGGCCCCTTATGAAACTTTGTATGGGCGTAGATACAACACTCTTGTTGGTTGGTTTGAAGTAGGTTTAGCAGCTTTGATAGAACCAGATTCAGTCCTTTATGCTATGGCAAAAGTGCAACGCATTAGAGAGAGTAATAAGATAACCCAAAGTCGTCAGAAATCTTATGCATATGTAAGGAGAATGGAACTAGTGTTCGAAGATGATGATTGAGTTTTCTTGAAAGTGTCACCTATGAAACGAGTGATGAGATTTCGCAAGAAAGGAAAGCTTAGTCCTAGGTATACAAGATCTTGAAAAGGGTTGGCAAGGTGGCATCTGAGTTAGAGTTGCCAGCAAAATCAGCAGCAGTGCATCCAGTCTTCTACATCTCACTCTTGAAGAAGTGTGTGGGTGATCCAACCTCTGTAGTGCCATTAGAGAGTGTGGCGATGAAAGATAGTCTTTATTATGAGGTTGTACTAGTTGAGATTCTTGACCGTCAAGTTAGAAGGTTGAGAAATAATGAAGTCACTTCATTCAATGTTTTGTGGAGGAGTCAGTCCGTGAGGGAGCTACATGGGAAGCACAAGAAGCCATGAAAGCCAAGTATCCTCACCTCTTTTCTTCCGATTCCACTCCAGCTTGAGGTAATAGTTCCTCTTCGGGTTTTCAGTCATTCATGTATTAATTCAGCCTTAGAATCATGTTTCCTCAGTTGTACTTTCAATTTTAGTGTATTTGCATGTTCTCAAAACTCAATACAGTCGGAAACTCAGTCCACAATGTTTAGTAGTAGGGATGGCAGCTCTCTCCCTCTATTTCAGCTAGTTTAGTCTTCATTCGAGGACGAATGTTCCCAGGAGGGGATAATGTAACACCCCTTATTTAGAACAGATCAGAAATCATCTTTTCAGAAAATTGCAGCAAAAATAGACGTTTACCATCGACGGACCGTAGCATGACCCACGACTTGTACTGCACATCCATCGTTTCTGACTGAAACTCTCCCATAACGCAACCCAGAAAAATTGACTAAGTGTCGAACGTGGGAAGGACCTATGGTCTGTAGGCCAGATTACGGTCTGTAGTTTGTGTCCATCGATAAAGGTACCATTTACCCACTCTCTGACAAGAACCACGATTGACCAGTACGGTCCATAGATGGATATACGAACCGTAAGTATGACCTTAGGTGGAAATTAGCAGATAGTTTGGCGGAAAATACATTTGGGTCAACTTCAATTGATCATAACTCTTACCAAAAACTGAATTAGATGTCCCATGACCTATGAAATGATAGATAATTGAACTGGCTCTCCATAGCAACCAAGTTTGCTAAAATCAGACCTCCGAGTAAAACGTTATGCCCGTTCTAGTAAAGTCCTGTCGAATTGACCCAACCTACTGATCGAAATGATGGACCGTTGATTGAACAACGGTTCGTCAGTCCAGGTCGTCGTTTGGTCCGATGCCAATTATGTCAAGGGTCTTTGGTCTTTTCCCACTTTGTTTAAACCTTAAGATATGTTGTTTTGACCCTAAATCATCATCTTTAGTCACTTTAAGCCTAGAAACATAACTAAAACTTTCCTAAGTCAAAACATTTAATGAAAACTTAGAAAATTAGAAGCAAGCAAAAAGAAAAAGGTCAAGAACCCTAGTTCAAGAACGCAGCAAGGTTCCATCATTTCCAGCCCCGAAATCTAAATATTTCTCCATGAATTTCAGCACCTGAGATTTCATTAGTTGGTTCCTTTCACCCATTGGGTCCTTAGTTTCCAATCAGATTCTTGATTCCCATATCATGATTAGACCTAGGGTTTATAGAACTTCAACAGAAGTTCTTGAATAAATTAGTATATGTTCCAAAACAGATTTCCATGTTATTATTCAGTTTATTGCATGAATTTCAGAACCCTAGCTATGTATTTATTTAGTTCTTGAATTACACATGTTAGGTTAGATAATTCTTTGACTCCAGATATACATGCCTAAGTTATAAATGCATAGATTAATTGTTGCATTCTCAGTTTGCATGTTAAGCTTTGAGCTATCCATTATTTACAGAAACTCAGTCATAATCAGTTGATTGCAGGCGGACCATATTACTATTTTTGTTGTTACGATCGGAGGAGTCGGTGGTTGTGGTGGTGGTGGAGAACATATTACGGCGAGAAGCGGCTCTTTGACGCTTATGAGGATTCTGGTGTCCTCCATAATTCATTAGGAGTAGCATAATACAAAGTTGGACTAGGGTTCTGCGAACCCAATTAGTTCTAGAACTACTATTCAAGTAGGTTGTAAGTCCTCTCTATAGGCAATCATTTTAGTGATCACGCAAGTATGCTTTTATACCTCTGGCAGGGTATATTGGGTCTTCTCGATGGAGCGTATCCATCGGACTCTACATTTAGCTCATGTGGTTTTATTATCGGTTATTAGTAGCTCCCACAGATCAGACAGACTCTAATGCATTGACCATATTTAAAGTTCAATTATTACTCAGTCTAAGAATGTCATAAGTTTGTTCATTTTATCCAGTTAGCTCAGCATTCAGTATATCATGTTCATATTATCATACTTGTTTTTTTGCTTGTTCAATTATGTTTTATTTCAGATTTACTCTATCCTACATGGTCAGTATCTTCAAGTACAGACACACACGTGCGCTACATCTTCTCATGATATAGGTTCAGGTTCTTAACATCCAGATCGCGCTTAGATCAATTTTCGATTTCCAATTCAGTAGATTCAGTGGTGAGTCCTCATTATCCAAGGACAATAGTCATGAGTTACTTTTCAGTATTTTTTCCTTTAGTTTCCATCTTTCTAGATTTAGCTGGGTCCTGTTCCGACATTACTTGTCAATTTAAAGGTTATTTTCAGACATAGTTAGATTCAGCTTAGTGTTGAGTTAATACTTTCTTTGTATTACACTCATTAGAATTTCATTTATCTTTGTTATAGAATATGGGTATTATCCATCTTTTCAGTTTAAATTATGAGTTATCTTTCGCATTCAGTTTATTATATTTAGTATGCTCATGATCATGCCAGCAGTGTTAGCATGGAACCACTTGTGGTCCTAGGTTCCGTGTCCGCGTCTCCGGGGTAGCTCAGGGCGTGACAACTTGTGTCAAATTATTTTTTATCTGTGGCAAATAAGATTTATATGTGGCAATTGAAATTTCAAGAGTGGCAATATTAGATACATATGAGGCAACATAATGTTTATTTATGGCAACAGACTATCCATATGCGGAAACATAGTGTTAATATTATTTTATAATGAATATTAAATTCTCAATATTTTTTATTTACCTTGTGGATGAAATGATATAAGAAGCTTCATACATGACAACAACTCAATCTTTTATTGGTCTTGCTACCTCTTCTAACATCAAATGCTCTTTTTGTCTATGCGAAGAATCTGAATAGCAACATGATTATTTTATTAGTCGTGTTAAAAAACTCACTGATATTTTTAAGGAAATGTCTCATAATATATATATCTAAATAATCAAGAAGAATTCACAGCCTTTGAAGTGTAGAAGGTTGAAAAAATCTATTTCCCAAACATATACTATAATTAGTGAGAAGAAAGAAAAGAAGAAGAAAGATATGAAGGAGAAGGAGAAGCAGAAGAAAGGAAAAGGAGAAGCAGAAGAAAGGAAAAGGAGGAGAGGGAGAAGGAGTAGAAGGAACAAGGAGAAGGATAGGAAAAAGGAGAAGGATAAGGAGACGGAGAAGGATACGAAGAAGGAGAAGCAGAAAGAGAAAGAGGAGAAGGAGAAGGACAAGGCGAATCACCTGGTAAGTTCTTGAGTTAAGAAAACTTTTTGAGCAAAAGAGCGAACCAACTGGTAAGTTCTTGAATGTTACCAAGCAAAGAACAAATCTCATCCATTTGAAGTCAGACATTTTAATGGTATTGCCCAACAAAAAAGTAGTAGTCTATAAATATCACATTATTTTTTGTCTTACGACTATCGAAATGTGATGTTATTATATTTTCTAATTGATGATATTCCACACAGAGATTCTGGACTTCTTGTCTGTGCATACGCTGATTTTGTAAGTGATGGACTAGAAGTACAATCTTGTGGATGTAGTGTTGAAACCCATCACATGAGATATGCTTCACTCCTATGGAATTATGGAATTTTAAAGGTTCGAAATTTCTATATTAGTAACAATAACGATCCACAAAGGCCTTGAACTAAAAAAGCAAAGATTGATGAAAATGTTGTGGTTACCACCATTGATTAGATATGTAGTGATGGGTTGACTTGTACACATTGATTAGTTCTAATGATGAAAATAAAGGTTAATAAAAGTCAACGTGAATAATCGCTTGTGTGTGATCTTTTGATAATGGAGAATGATTTAAAAAGCTTGTTGAATCATTGTTGGTGTTGTTGTGAATTGTACAATTTTATGAAAATGGTTATCTCCTTGTTATTTTTGTGAACATGTCATTTGCATTGTTCTGAGACATGGTTGTGACATGTGTTATGTGCATTGACAATGAATGAGAAATTAAAGAGGATGTACCATTTCGAGGGACGTATCGCCCGGCACGATGGATACTATATTTCAATAGACGTATAACACGCCGCGATGATTACTATTATTGAGGGTCGTGTCGTGCGCCGCAACATATGCATGGAAAGATAAGTCCCCTATGGGTCCCGGAATGAGAGACAACGGGTGTGTAGCACTAGGTCAGACATGCATCTTTATACATGACATTGCATTCCATTGTATTGCACATCTTTATCATTCGTGAACTTGATCTTGTGCGTTGTGGATCTTGTTATTGTTTTTTTGTGAAACTTGTGTTTGATGTACACTGAGGTTTTTGTTGAGGAAATGTAATTTGTTAATGTGTTGTTGTTGAGGATATGTAATTTGTTAAAGTGTTGTTCTTGAGGATACGTAATGTGTTTTTGTTTAAGTGTTGTTGTTGAGTTATGTGCTATGTAATGTGTTTTTGTTTAAGTGTTGTTGTTGAGTTATGTGCCATGTAAATTTTGAGTTGTTAGGTTCGGTTGGTGTTATGTCGGTTGTAGTTGCGGAGGTTCGGATGGGGTGTAAAGAAATATTCTGTTCTCTTAACTTGTGTTTAGAGGTTTGCTTACTGAGTACCGTGTTGTTTGGTACTCACCCCTTGCTTCCACAATTTTTTTATAGATTACGCGCATGGATTTTTGTGGTACTTGTCATTCTTTTCTTTTTCAAGGTTTCTTGGAGATTTGTGAGGTAGTTGTTTGTTGTCACAGTGGACTTTATTTCTCCTTAGCTATCATCTTGTTCTATTGTAGAAACAAGTTCATTTGAGTCTAGTTTTTCTTCTGAATCAATTGTAATACATTAGATGCTTGTACACGTGACAATCAGATTATGGAGGTATTTTTAAGTTGAGTATTTTTCCGCATTTTAGTGTAAATGATTTTGAATTTTAATTGACTTGTTTTGGAGGGATAAGACGAGTGTCATCACGTCCATTTTTGGATCGTGACAATTTTGTTGATATGATTTTAGAAAGATAGTCTTGTCCGGTTCTCCAACATATATTTTATTTGTTGAAAGATGTATCGTTGTTGCAACATTTTAGTGATATGTTGGTGCGTATTCCAACATTCATCATTTGTTGTAACATCTCACTTATTCGTTCGGATAACAAAATGATCATTTGTGGCAACATAAGATTCATTTGTGTCAACTTAAGATTCATCTGTGGAAACATAAAATTCATTGGAAAAAATAGGTATATTTGTGTTAACATATGATTTATCTGTGGCAACATAAGATTTATATGTGGCAATATTTCATGTGTGGCAATCGTAGATACACATGTGACAACATAATGTTAATTTATGGTAACATACTATCCATCTGTGGCAACAAAATATTAATATTATTTTATAATAAATTGTAAATTTTCAATCTTATTATTTACCTTGTAGATGAAATGATACAATAAGCTTCATCCATGACAACAACTCAATCATTTGTTGGTCTTGCTTCCTCTTCTAACATCAAATGCTCTTTTTGTATATGCGAAGAATGTGAGCACCAACATGATTATTTTATTAGTCGTGTTAAAAAACTCACCGATATTTTAAAGAAAATGTCTCATAATATTGATGTCCAAAGATCCATGAAGAATTCCAAGCCTTTGAAGTGTAGGAGGTTGAAAAAATCTATTTCCCACACAGTTTCTATAATTAGTGAGAAGAAAGAAAATGAGAAGAAGGAAATGGAGGAGAAAGAGAAGGAGAAGAAGAAAAAGGAGTCGAAGGAGAAGGAGTCAAAGAAGAAGGAGAAGGATAAGGATAAGGAAAAGGATAAGAAGAAGCAGAAGAAGAAAGAGAAGGAGGAGAAGGATAATGAGAAGGAGAATCAAAAAGAAAAAGCGAAAGCAAAAACGAAAGAGAAGAAAGTCGAAGTCGTCATAGCTAAAGTGAAGCGACAATATCCATTTGAATGTTTTAGCATTGATGGTGAGGGTCCAACTGAACTAATGTCATTCTTCTTGCAATGGACAAATGAGGGTCTTTACAAGCGTCATGCAAAAAACTAAGGTCGCTCAACTATTATTAGTATTTCTTGTTGTTGTCTACTAAATAACTCTTTATAATGATTATACAATTGCAGAAGAGACAAGGACCATCACTACTTAGCCAATCACTCGAAACTTGATTTTGACCAACTTGATTTGTAGTTGCATTTCAAAAGATTAAGGACTGATTCTACGTAATGACTCAACCCAATAAGTGATGGACTGATGTGGTAAATCAATGTTCAATTTTGTGTTTTAATTAATACATGAATATATACAAATAAGTTGATACATAGATACACTTGTTTGATGCATTTGTGCAGCATTTTGATGTCATTTTTTACTATTTGTGTGACAAGACGAAGCAACAAAGTCATTATAAATATCGATATACCATTACTAGTTGTTTTTTCAAAACATACATTGACAATGCTAGTGTTGTTCCTGAATATGAGGATAAATCGTCGGCATTATGAAAGGGTTTGGTATAGCTTGTGGGCAGCATTGACACATGGCAAATGATGTTTATGTCCCTGTAAATAGTAATGGGGACTTCCATTAGGTCTTCGCAATCGTTGCATTGAAATAATAGTGCATAAAAGTATATGATTCAATGTCCTCATCTAGGTCTAAATGAAAATTATCCTCTGAGATTGGAAAATTGTCTACAATGTTGCCAAAGTGCCTTGAGTTAAGTGAATTTTTTGAGCAAAACGAACGATCCAACTAGTTAATTCTTGAATTTTACCAAGGAAAGAACAAATCTCATCCCTTCGAAGTCAGGCATATAAATGGTATTGCCCAACAAGAAAGTAGCAAAAAAAAACAAGAAAGTAGTAGTCTTTAAGTATCACATTATTTTTTTTGTCTTACGACTATCAAAATATGATGTTATTATATTTTCTAATTGATGATATACCACACAGAGATTGTGAACTTTTTATCGCTGCATATGCTGATTTTTTTAGTAATGAACTAGAGTACCATCTTGTAGACTATGTGCTGAAACCCATCCCATGAGATATGCTTCACTCCTATGGAATTATGGAATTTTAAAGGTTCGAAAGGGCTATGTTAGTAACAATGAAGACCCACATAGGCCTAGAACTAAAAACGAAAAATTGATGAAAATATTGTGGTTACCACCATTGATTTGATAGGTAGTTATGGATATCATTCTGAATTATCTTTTTATTGTTAAGTTGTATAAAACAATTGGTGAAGTGTTAAGTTTTGTTGATAATATAAATATAAATAATTTTTACGATTATTTTGATTTTTGTTAGAATAAATGTCAATTATGATGCAGAGGAAGAAATGTGGTGTTTGTGGTGACATATATAGCTTTTGTTGTAAAAAACACCACATATTTATCTACATGTATACCAACAGAAAGTATACATGTGACAACATATTTCAACCGAAAGGAGATATATGGTAAGATATATCACAGTATGTGATAAGATATGTCACATTATCATCCTGAATAACAACACTTCAATATTATTGCTAATGAAAACCAAAATATTGAATAGACTTATTGGTCATCCTTGCACCCTACTTTTTATAGATAGTATAGCATATTATTGTTATTATTATTATTATTGTTGTTGTTGTTGTTGTTGTTGTTGTTGTTCTTGTTCTTGTTCTTATTTGGAAAAAAGATCTGAAATATATTTGAAATTTGATCGAAATTGTGGTATCAATTTCAAACTTTGGGTAAGACTTGTTACTCCCCTACACTATTTCATAGTGTATTTTAAATATATATAAGTGTTTAGCTGGACATGTTACTATTTATAATAATGCAAGATTTATAATGTTCATGTGGGCACCAATATATCTTAAAATACATTATTAAATAGTACATGGGGTTATAAGTCATGTCCAAAAATTGAAATTGTTACAACAATTTTTGTCAAAGTTCAAATATATTTCAAACTCTTTACCCAAAAAATTTACTCATCCATTTCACAATTTATATAGTAATTATTTCACTTTTAAACAATAGTCTTTAACAATTATATTAGTCAACTATTCATTAATTTTAAAGTAATATGTACTTAACATATAAAAAAATTTAATAATGCATACCATTCATAAATTTATTAATTTGACCACTTTAATGACTAACAAACTAGTTTAACTACTATATTGACTAATACATGTTTCTGATTAAGTTAAATTCATTATTAAATAAAATATCCCAAAAAAGAACTTAGTAAAACAAATAATAAACTTTTAACTTTTGGGAAAATCTAATAAATAACATTTTGACTATTTTAAAAAATCTAAGAAAAAAAATTTATTCGAAATTTTTTATTTGTACATTAATTAGCTTTTGACCAATTTCTCCATTTTTCCATATAAATAGATTTCTTAAGTAGTAGACGAAACCACACCACCATTTTCATTGCACCATTTCACATCACTTTTCATAATATGACCGACAGTGATAAGAACCACCGCAGTACAACCGAAAAACGAAAGAAAATTGACCAAACTCAAATTTTGTTCTTTATTCATTCTTTACCCAAAGCAAAATATTAGAAAACTTTAAAAAAAAATTATATTTGCGGTAGTCATATCGAAAAAATCTCGAGAAAAATGACTTATCTACGATGAAATTGATATGACAAAACGATGTTGAATAAGGAATAAGGTGATTAAAATACTTATTTCTAAGTTAATATCCATATTCCTTGTTCAACATCATTTAATCACATCAATTGCTTCTACTAGAAGAAACTTGTTCTTTGACGACCATTTCTTAATGAAGGGATCCAAATCCTGTCGTTATAAGTGTATTTATAGAGACCAATTTATTTTCGGGTAAATCACTTTGATATGCTATATTGAGAAAATATTTACCATTTATGACAATAGTTTCTTTTTAAATAAATTTGAGAATTTTAAGGAATTAAAATTGTAAAGCAGTCTGACTCATTTATTTCGTGTTTGTGTCTCTTTCTCTACATATTATTTCTCTTTTCTTCTTCTTCTTCAAAGTTTTTATTCAAATAACGACTTCAAATATTATTTCAAACAAGAAAAGAGATAACAATCTATAAGTTTTATATTTTCAATCGATTTATACATATGTTGCACGATTTTCTCCAAAAATATCACAAGAAAAATAATATTAAGACCAAAAAATTGTACAAAATTGTATGTGCAAATTGAGATTTAAAATCTATAAAATTACTATAGGAAGAATTCCCCATTGATGACCATAAAAAACTTCAAGCTTTTTCTATTTATTATTTGGGTTTTACAAAATTATGATGAGTTTGAATAAGTTGTTCTTCCATATTATTGAAAATAACAATTGGAGTTTATATCTTAATTTTCAGGGAGATTGATTATGTTTAACATTGATTTTAGGAAAAATTTCAAGTTAAAACTCTTAAGAGATGAAGATTTTGGAATTGTTTTGCAGCTATATTTAAATAGAATTAGATTTGTTTCATAATTATATTAAAATTGAATTAAAATTATGGACTACACTATTATAATACATATTTCAAATATATCCTCTTCTTGGTGATACCAATTAGAATAATTTTGGTAATTCACGTATATCCTCTTCTTTGTGATACCAATTAGAATAAATTAGACAATTCACTTATAATATATTTATAATACAGGAGCAACACATATTTAATACTTATTAAAAATATATGTATTAAAATTGTATTAGATTTTTTTCATGATTGTATTAAAATTGAATCAAAATCATGAACTATACTTTTATAATACATATTCAAAATATATCTTCTTCTTGGTGATACCAATTAGAATAATTTAGGTAATTCACATGTATCCTCTTCTTTGTGATACCAATTATAATAGTTTAGGTAATGCACTTATAATATATTTATACTACAGGAACAACACATATTTAATATATATTACAAATATCACCTATTTCTTGATAATATTAATCAAAATAATATATACTACTCATATAATACATGTTATATTTGTTCACAAAGATATGTTTAATTCATTTTGTAGATCATTCTCTTGTTTTTCGTTGATTATGGTTCTCATCCATTCTTGATTCTCTTTTCTAATTCAACTTGAATATTGCGCAATGCAATTTTAATACAAATTAAATTCATCTTGTAGTTTTTTTATTTATTTTTTCTATTTGATACTAGTTTAATTCATTATTGATATAAGTTTAATTCACCATATAAATTAATGTCTGTTCTTTAATTAGTTATTTTTTTATTCATGATTAATTGTTTCTTCTAATTCAACTTTAATATATGTGTAATACATTTTCAAAGACAAGTTTAATTAAATTTCTAAATTTATTGGTTGATATGTTACGATTGAATCACTTGTTTAATTTATTATTGATAGAAGTTTTATTCAGTTTGCAAATAGAAGAATGTTTATTTTTTCTGTCACGACCCAAAACGGGTCGCGAGTGGCACCCACACTTATCCTACTATGTGAGCGAACCAACCAATCTGAACCCCAACATTTTAACCATAATAAACAAAATATAATGCGGAAGACTTAATACTCATTAATAAAAATCGATTAAATAACTTCTAAAAACTCAATACTTATTATTCCCAAAATCTGGAAGTCATCACCACAAGAACATCTATCCTCAA
>NC_028648.1:47930235-47943719 GCF_001406875.1 Solanum pennellii | reverse complement strand
GCCTGCGACGGTCCGTCCTGCTGCTTTCGTCACAAAGTTCAGAGACTAAATTTCACTAAAGGGTCTGTGACGGTCCGTCGTGCCCACGACGTTCCGTCCTGCCATGCGGTCGCGAAGTTCAGAGAGTTGTTCTCAGTACCCAATTTTTCGGAATCTAAGTGTTTTGGAACGAGACCCCCTCGATGGTCCGTCGTGCCCATGACGGTCCGTCGTGGGATCCGTCGATCCAGACAGTTATTGCCAGAATAAACTCTACTGCTCAAATTGACTAAACAGGTCGTTACATTTTCATTTGCTACATTTGACATTCATGTTTAATTTTCTTCTATTTCAACTTTAACATGGATTTACTACATTTATAATTCAATATAATTCATTGGAAGTTTATAATGTGTCTCATTTTTTAAGACTAGATATCTTGTCTAATTAATTATTGATATACATTTTATTCAATCTAAGATCATCGATTTTTCTACGAAAAAAGTAGAGAGAAAAAGAGCAACATAAATTGACGGAGAAAGAGAAACAAAAAAGAAAGCGTGGAAAAAATAGAGATATAAAATGTTAGAAAGAAATAGAGGGAGAAAGAGTAAGAAATTAAAAAAAGCGAGAGACAGCGAAAAGTGACAAATTTAAAAGCCGATAGAGAAAAACAAATCAAATAAAACATATAGTGTTGTTATATAATGTTACAAATGGTAATAATTAAATAATATATTTAAAATAATAAATTATTTTTGAAAAGAGATCAGCTCAATTAATTAATCCTTTTATTTTCATAGGTTAAAGCTTATTTTTGTTACCAAATTAACAGTACACTAATATTTAGTATTAAAAGTATAATATCCAATCACTAAAACTAATTTATTTGATTAATAAAAAATAACCCACTTCTCAAACTCCGCCATCCTCCCCCATTCCACACCTTATTACCAACACCCTCTCTGCCAAACCCCGCTATCCCCTCTTCCTAAAAAGAACTTAGCCTTGTCCATGTTTTGAATCCAAAATAACTTGAGAAAATTAAATAAAAGGTGTCAAATAAGTCTTGGTTTTATTTTTGGTGACAGATTGACCAAGAGATGGTCAAATCCTCTTTAAAATGTAATAAACTAAATTTGGGACCAAATTAACATTTCATAAACTTTCTCAATGTTTTATAAAATACAAAAAAGCACTTCATTTTTGAACTTTTATAATTCAATCCAAATCATTTTTATTTTTTTTAATCTTCTCCCAACGTTCTCTCTCTCTCTCTTTTGTTCTTCTTCTTTTTCCTTTTTCAATCTTAAAATCCAACTAGACTATCCTCATTATCTTCCTCTTCCTCTCCGACTATCTCCATGATTTTCCTCCTCATCTCCAGTTGTGAGTCTCTCTTCTTTCTGAACTGAAATCGCAATCGATTTAAAATGAGTATGTTATAACATCTTACTTATAGGTTTGGACAACAAAATGGTCATGTGTGGCAACATAAGATTCATCTGTGGCAACTTAGAATTCACCTGTGGCAACATAGAATTCATTTGTGGCAAAAATTTGTATATTTGTGTCAACATATGATTTATCTGTGGCAACATAAGATTTATATGTGGCAACTAAAATTTCATGTGTGGCAATAGTAGATACATATGGGGCAATATAATGTTAATTTATGTTAACATACTATCAATCTGTGGCAGCAAAATGTTAATATTATTTTATAATTAATTGTAAACTCTCGATCTTTTTTATTTACCTTGTGGATGAAATGATACAAGAAGCTTCATCCATGACAACAACTCAATCTTTTATTGGTCTTGCTTCCTCTTCTAACATCAAATGTTCTCTTTGTATATGCGAAGAATGTGAGCAACAACATTATTATTTTATTAGTCGTGTTAAAAAACTCACTGATATTTTTAAGGAATTGTCTCATAATATTGATGTACAAAGATCCATGAAGAATTCATAGCCTTTGAAGTGTATGACGTTGAAAAAATATATTTCCCAAACACTTTATATAATTTGTGAGAAAAAGAAAAGGAGAAGAATGAAATGGAGGAGAAGGAGAAGAAGGAAAAGCAGGAGAAGGAGAAGGAGTCGAAGCAGAACGAGAAGGAGAAGGAGAAGGAGAATGATAAGGATAAGGAGAAGGTGAAACAGAAAGAGAAGGAGGATAATGAGAAAGAGAAGGAGAATCAGAAAGAAAAAGCCAAAGCAAAAATGAAAGAAAAGAAAGTCGAGGTCGTTATTTGTGATGTGAAGTGACAATATCCATTTGAAAGTTTTAACATTGACAGCGAGGGTCCAACTGAACTAATGTTATCTTTCTCGCAATGGACAAATGAGGGTCTTGTTGACACCCAATTTCGACCCTCCCCGGTATAAATTAGTTTTCGAGCTTCTTAAATTTCCAAACAATTTAAAATAATTAGTTTCATAAATTTTGCGAATAATAATAATAATAATATATGAACTTTGTGTTATTTTGAATACTTTTGTCTTTTTTTTCTTATTATTTTTAGATAGCCTATATATTTTACATGATTATGTATATAGTTGGTATATTTTATGATTATTTCTCAAAATATTTTAAATTTTAGTAAGTATTCTATTTAAATAATTTAGTTCAAAATTATGGTTATATTTTGAATCACTATTTTACAATTTAAATAATTATATTACTAAATAAGAAGCTCGTTAATTAATTAATACAAATTCGTTTTATTTAAGGTTTAGCCAAATTTATCATCTTAACTCTATTTGGGTATTTATTAAATTAACCCATTCTCTTTTAATTAATTTCCAGCTCACTCCCTTCTATTCCCTTCAGCAGCCCACTTTAATTCCCTTTCCGGCCAATTTTGAAACTCCATAATCCAGACCCATTTTTCTTTATTTCCTCTCTTCCCAACCCAATTCCCTTTTTCCCCTTTCCCTTCAACCCAATTTCCTTCTCATTCACAGCCCACTCTAATTCCTCTATTCCCAGGCCCTTTTTTTTTTAAAAAAAATCAGCAGCCCACTTCAACCCTTTTCCCTTTAATTCTCAAGCCCAAGTTCAAATATTTTTCTCTCTATTATTTATTTGTTTGAATTAAATTAATATTTTTGTAGAATTTTAATAATCTCCTAAAGGGCAACCATTTTTCATTATTTTAAATTTTACTATTTTATTTACTTATTTTGTTTTATTTACTTTTATCACCATTTAGTTTTCCTTAAATTGAATCCCTCTAAATATTTCCCTTTAGAAGTAAAAAATGAAATAAAAAATATTAAAACGAATTTTCTCTTTACTTAGTTAAAAATTATTTTTTAAAAGTCATTTAGTCAAATCGCCGGTCAATCGCGAGTTAGCTGGCATCCCGAGGGCCTAATAACTTCTCGGGATGTACATTGAACTTCGAACCTTTTCTATCGATTTTTAATCTGTTTTTAAATCTTTTGAAATTTTTTCTTGATTTTATCAAAAATCAAGTGGCGACTCCGTAACTGGAAAGTTGATTTTTCTTAAATAATAAGATTAGTTGATTTTTTCTAAAACTAGTAATCTTCACACCATTTTTAAACAAATAGTATTTTTAAAAATAAAATAGAAATGGCGACTCCGCTGGGGATTAATTAAGTTCTAACCACAAGATTTGACTGTTTGACTAATTGTTTTTAATTGTTAAAATATTGTTTGTGCCGAATTGTTTAAATTTTCATAAACTGTCACTGCAATCATGGCACATCATAAAATTCCGTCAGACGACATTTATTTCATTTCCACTAAAAAGACGATTATGCGGGTTCGCAGTCGTTCGTTAACCAAAATTTTCTCGGGACACCCTGACGAGTGTAGTTGGCTACTTGATAGTCAACGATCGTTAACTGTCCCAACCCAAGTAGTCCGCTGGGTTATCCTTTCCACTTCAAGTACAACCCAATCTTAGTCAAACTAAGAATGAGCGCAGCCCAATCCCGAATCTAGCGCATTGGCCTAAGACGACCCAACACCCAAGGCGTGTTGGGCCCATTAGAAGACCACCTTGAGTCCAAAACGGCCCACGGCCTAAATGGACGTTCATATTTATGTGTTTAAATTTGAAGGATGTATACGTTGTTTGAGAAAATCATTGTCTCATAGGGTAAGAATTAGATTATAGTTTATATAAGTTAACGAAAGAGCTTTAAAAGCTACTGGTCCATCAAAAGACGTTGGCACCCGAAGATTATAAAAGTCAAGAATGAAGAAGGATCTTTCGTGGAGGCATAGTTTAGGGTCGTACCCCTGCGTGGGACTGATTATTTCGTATGCATTTCCCCTATTATGTATCCTCATTGAGTTTTATTCATAAAATTTGTATAAATTTGAGTTTTGGGCCAATGAAATATTTCAAATGACGTATACATCTCTCAAATCGCTAGGCCTACCCTTGGCACAAAAAGGTCACATATCTGTTTAGAACGCGCAATATTGTTCATGTGTTATAACTGCTTATGTGAATATGTTGCTTTATTTGGAGATACTCTAGCTCACTCTTATTCAAATAGTTTTAAAATCCTAAGCACGAATATCAAGTCACTATCAAAAGTGCGTCCAAATACTCTTCGAATCTTTAGTTTCCCAAAAAAATATAAAAATTTGAGCTTCATTTTTCTTTAGTACTACTCTCATATCAGAAAAAGATTCATCATTTCAAATCAAAAGAATTTTGAGAAATTTTATCTTTTTCGACTCTTACAAGGAAATTAGAGTTACATCTCAATCAAAAATCAAAGTACGGTAATGAAAGATACCGTCAACTTTGTCTCGACTCAAGTCGGCATTTTTAGTCACTAATCCCAAAGTCAAGTAGACAAATTCCTGTCTATTTAGTCAATTCTGTATATTGGTTTCTCTATATTGATGAGCGAGTTTATCTCCGAATAAAGCAACTCTTATGTGTTTACACCTATATGTGATATCTTGTATTATTTACCACCTCCAAGCACTAACACATTTGTCTTTTGAGTTTTTTCATTTGTCAGGTATTTAGAACTGATCTGTGTTGATAAGTTGGTTGATCATCTGTATTTCACAAGGTCTAAGGCCCCTAAAGATTCCTTCCCCGATCAAAATTTGCAAAGAGGAAAGACAATAATGGGGGATAACAATGATGAGATTGACATGAATGATGTTGTCGTGGATCAACCCGCCGCCGCTGATAAAAATGAATTGATTATGCAGTTGATGCAACAGATTGCCGAAATAAGGGTCGAAATGCAAAGAATGCAAGATGTGTCTAATCCAATTTCATCCCTCAACCCTCCAAGAGATGGAAGACGTCCACTCCACTTTCCTACACCAAGCAAGGAACAGGTTCAAAACCTTCCCTCTAACCCCGCTCAAAATCCTCCAACCATTGACTTAACTACCCCCAATCCCCGTCATGCCACCTCATCATGTCAAGCACCACATCCTCCTCAAAAAACCAACCTTCAAATCCTCCATCTCCCTCAAAACCAAAATACAACGATACTCAAACCTTCCCCCATCTTCAAAACCAAAATACTGATCCTCAAACTTTCCCCCAAAATTATCAAGCCACTCAAAATACCCATAATCCTTCCATTGTTCCACCCATACCTCAAAAGACTACTTTCCAAATCCCAACTTTAAATGAACCTTATGCCGACTGTTCCGAGCTTGATAACTATAAGGAACAAGAGAGAGAGTGGAGGTCAAAAGAAGAGGTAGTCAAGGTGAATATGAAAGAAGAGAACAGGAAAGCCATGAAGGAGTTGCACTATATTTCCGAAGTCGATGGATTGAGCTATAAGGATTTATGCATCCATCCAAATCTCGACCTCCCAGAAGGGTTCAAAGTGCAAAAGTTTGTCACTTTTAACGGAACAGGAAATCCTCTAGCACATCTGAAAGTTTATTGTGATCAACTCGTGGGAGTTGGCAAAAATGAAGCATTATTGATGCGTCTCTTCAGTCGAAGTCTAAGTGGAGAAGCTCTAGAGTGGCTTACATCACAAGAGCTGAAACAATGGAAAAATTGGAATGCACTCGCAAAGGATTTCACGGAAAGATTTGGACATAACATAGAAGATGCCCCAGATTGCTACTACTTGGAGAAGATCAAACAGAAGTCTACAGAAAATTATCGAGAGTACGCTCTTCGTTGGAGAAAAGAGGCCGCAAGAGTTCAACCTCCCTTGTCGGAACGTGAGATCACTGAAATGTTCATTCGTACTCAAGAGCCTGAGTACTATGAAAGAATGTTGTGTATGATGGGACAAAAATTTGTCGAGATTGTAAAAGTGGGAGAAGCTTTGGAAGATGGTTTCAAGACTGGAAAGGTCACCAAACTTACCGCATTGCAATCTCATGGAAAATCTACAAGAATTAGTGATATGGATAAATCAAAAGGAAAAGTGGAGGAGGTAAGTATGGTCACAACTACTCGTATAAGGCCATCTTCTCAAAGGAAATATCAAAACCATAATGTCAATCTGAAAAAATTTCCTCGCCCAAAATTTAGGAAGGCTCCTAAGGTATTTACACCATTAAGGGAATCTGAAACTCAACTTTATGAAAGGTTGAGAGCATGGGTATGCTCTATCCTATAAAAGGAAGACCAGCCAATCCTTTGGGAAAATTTTACAGAGCTGACCACAAATGTGCTTATCATTCAGGAGCCGTTGGACACGACACAGAGAATTGTTAAACTCTGAAGCACAAGATACAAAACATGATCAACAACAACTTGATCAATATTGAGGAAACCACTTGAATGGATGACATATTGGATGCTTAAGAGTGAGTACAAAACATTTCTGAACTGAGTCATTTTAAGATATTCATCATCAAAGGTCGAGAAGAAGAATGCCCAACATTGGCCAAAATTTTGCATATGAAGTTTTGTTACCTTTCTTTTGAAATGTATTTAACCCCTTTTTTCCCCTCATTTTATCTACATTTCTTGTCTGAACTACGTTCGACCTGAATTCTCAAGAATGAGATACGTAGGCGGCTTATGTCGGCCTCGGTCGTTTATTTATCAAAACTTCCTATTTTGGTTAATCCTTAAGAGGGGAACTACGTTTGACCTGATTCCTGCTTCAATGGGATACGTAGGCGCCACAACGGCTCGATCATATACCCAGTAAGATTTCCATTTCTCTTCATAATGAAAACTGGGATAGAATTTTTGAGAGGATCTCCAACATTCATTTGAAGTTGGACTTCTTTAACAAGTCAAAACAGAAGACCAAAATTCTACAGAGTTAGCTTTGGGTGGATCTCAAAATTACGATAATCCAGTTTGCAACTAGGACAGAATTTTTGAGATGATCTTAAAAATTCCACAAATGTCATTTGTTACTTATTGAGGTAAACTGGGACAAATTTTGAGGAGGGCCTCAAAATTCTTGAATGAGCAACCTCAGAATTAACAGAGCAAGTTATGAGAGTTCTTATATATTTTAGACCGGGACAAATTTTATAGGAGGATCCTCAAAAATTCCATCAAATATGTCATACAAAGACGGGCGAGCGTGTAAGCCAACAGCAAGAAGAAGCATGGAGACAAGACCAACACAAATCAGTTTTTCAAACTAAGAATTTTTCTCTGGATGCAGGAACATCGAAGTCACAAAAATGGCTATATAAAGCTGTCAAGAGTGACAAAGGGCGTCACTTGCACCCATCGTGGACTCATCAACAAAACCTAGAAAATCTTCAATCTCATTTTATCTCTAGTTCCTTATATTGCCTCAAGTAATTTATAAACAAGTTTATTTTTATCTTGCTGGAATATTAAGGCCGAACACTGATAGATTCTTTCAAAGTTGCAAGAAGCCATGTGCGGGAGGATCGCGAGTTATGAGTCATGATCAAAGATTACAGTTGGACTAATCATAGCCTAATCTGGATAATCCAAATGACTAAATCTAGTTCCTCAACTTTACTTTTATTCTTTACGTCATCATCGATACTAATGTTCGACGTGGAGCTTTGCAGGTGATAGTATTGGTAATGCCAGAGTTGTATGTTAAATCGACATCAAATTTTGAAGATGATCAAAGTGACACTAACTTAGAAGTGTTGCAAGGGAATTTGCAGAGTCCATCACATCAGAAAGATGATGGTGACCATAATATCTCCTTGATAGTCAAAATTATCAAATTGTTATAAGTTTTCAATAACGATTAAAAATGACTGCAACAAACTCAAATTCTGCTGAGTTTGTCAAGGAAGACGAGAGTGTCTTTATTTTTCATGTGAATTAATTAAGTCATTCACCTCAATAATTATTTCTTTTAAAGAACAGAATCATAGTCGCGACGTGCATAAACATCAATTTAGTTTTTTAGTATGTTTGTCTCGTAGCAATTTCGGCGTACTATGTTTCTTGAATATGTCAGAGTCATAATTCTAATTTGTTCGGTATCCACCCCATAAGTGGATTATGTGTTTTGATTGGCCAATCAAAATACTTTCGCATATAGTACTGTTTGGTGGTCCACCCCATAAGTGGTTCGTATATATGCTTTTCCATTTCGGGTTCCTATTTTTGAATTATATGGAATATTATCGAGCCATCTACCTCGTTGAGTTGGAATATTATCGAGTCATCCACCTTGTTACAGTTGGAATATTATCAAGCCATCCACCTCGTTACAGTTGGACTATTATCGAGCCATCCACCTCGTTACAGATGGAATATTATCGAGCCATCCACCTTGTTACAGTTGGAATATTATCGAGCTATCCACCTCGTTACAGTTGGACTATTATCGAGCCATCCACCTCGTTACAGTTGGACTATTATCGAGCGTCCACCTCGTTACAGTTGGAATATTATCGATCCATCCACCTCGTTACAGTTGGAATATTATCGAGTCATCCACCTCGTTACAGTTGGACTATTATCGAGCCATCCACCTCGTTACAGTTGGAATATTATCGAGCCATCTACCTTGTTACAGTTGGAATATTATCGAGCGTCCACCTCGTTACAGTTGGAATATTAACGAGCGTCCACCTCGTTACAGTTGGAATATTATCGAGCGTTCCACCTCAGTACAGTTGGACTATTATCGAGCCATCCACCTCGTTACAGATGGAACATTCTCGATCATCCACCTCGTTACAGTTGGAATATTATCGAGCATCCACCTCATTACAAATGGAATATTATCAAGCGTCCACCTCGTTACAGTGGGAATATTATCGAGCATCCACCTCGTTACAGTTGAAATATTATCGAGTCATCCACCTCGTTACAGTTGGAATATTATCGAGCGTCCACCTCATTACAGTTGGAATGTTATCGAGCATCCGCCTTGTTACAGCTGGAACATTATCGAGCCATCCACCTCGTTACAGCTGGACTATTATCGAGTCATCCACCTCGTTACAGTTGGACTATTATCTAGCTATCCACCTCCTTACAGTTGGAATATTATCGAGTCATCCACCTCGTTACAATTGGATAATTGTTGAGCTAGCTAGCTCGTTACAAAGAACTCCAAAGAGGAGAAAACTATCCCAAAATCAAGAGTTTTCCTAGAAGCAAGAGGCATTTATATCACTTATGTCAAAGACTTGGGAATATGAATTGTTTATTTCAGTCCAGTTCCAACAATATGAAATTTACAAAGAGCGTCTAGCCAGATTCAAAGGTGAATCAAACAGGATTCTCCAGGAAGAGTTTACGATTTCCGTAAAGGACGCTATTTGCATTACATTATCAAACATGATAGTTATTGTCAATCAAGACAATGCATTACCCCAGGGGGGATGGTTGTTTTATTATCGATCAAGGCGATATATTATCTGGAGGTCGTCTTGCCGTTATCATCAACAGAGACGATATGAATATCATGCATTGCGGAAAATCATGCATCGCGGAAATCATGCATCGCGAAAAATCATGCATCGCAAAAAATTATGCGTCAAGAGAAGAGTTCATACCTCGCTGGAATTTATGCATCACGAGAAGATTTCATACCTCGCTGAAATTTCAATATCGCGAGAAGATTTCATACCTCGCCGAAATTTATGCATTATGAGAAGAATCCAGGCCTCGTTGAAAATCATGCATCGCGGGAAATCATGCATCGTGGAAATCACGCATCGCGGAAATCATGCATCGCGAGTAAATAATTATGCACGACGAGAAGATTTCATGCGTCGTCAAATTTATACATCGCGAGAAAATTTCATACCTCGCTGAAATTTAGACATCGCGAGAAGAGTTCATACCTAGCTGAAATTTATGCATCACGAGAAGAATTCATGCCTCGTTGAAATTTGTGCATCGCAGGAAGATTTCATGCCTCGCCAAAAATTATGCATTGGGAGAAGATTTCATACCTCGCAGAATTTACGTATTGCGGGAAGATATTCATGCCCCACAAGAAGGCATACACGGATAAAGAAAGGGAAATCGTGTATTCCAAGAGGAATATTATCCATCGGCCTCAACTGCACTCTTTTATTTTTGATAAAAGTTAACATCAAGAAGAGCATCGAAGATGATGTCAAAAGAAATACCGACATCGCATCAACATTTATTTATTTATTACGACATCAAGTATAGAATATATTGAAGATTATATTGCAAAACACAAGTCATAAGCTTTATTTGTTGTACGTGAGACCGATCGAGTCGACGTCGAATATTGAGGAGAACAATGAAGTGTCGACATGGTAAAAAGACACTGTCTCCCATTTTAATTGCATTTTTAAGCTGACGAGTTTTATCTCAGTCTTTGTCGAGAGCATCCAAAAGGATGAATTCTCCAAAAACCACAGGTGCGGACGACATCAAAAAGGATGCAGCACAACGTGGAACTTTTCCTTAGCAGCGAACTGAGACACAGTCCGAAGAGGAGTGTCAAACTCTTAGGACACGAGCAAGGGAGCGACTTCCACTACGATCGAACCACACCCCTATCATAAGTCATATGGGTATTTTATTTAGGTCTGTCAGTTCCAGTTTCGCATTCGGAAATTTCGGTATATGTCGGAAGCAAGTTTTCAATCTGAGTGACAATGCCCCAAGAGCTTTGGAAATTATGTCCGTGTAAGCTCTTAATTATGGGTGTGAAGTGCGCCACATTCATGGCTAAGAGGTTACAAGCCTCCTTTTCATACTCGTTTAATTTGTCTCTTGTCCAAAACCGAAGGTTATCTAGCATAATAGATTTCCTTTTCAACCGATCGAGTCGAACTACACACAGCCTGATTCCTGAAGGTTTAAGGATATGTAGGCAGATTCAATGCTTAAAACTCGGCTGTATTCCAACATTCGCTCTCCAATTTTATTCTCGAGCATTTCGATACCTTCATAATGCGGTATCAAGTGACTTTTGAATTCTTTCAAAGTCGTGCGTTAAATCAAGCTTATCGAACTACAAGTGGCCTGAATTCTCATATAGCCTGAGATATGTAGGAAACCCGTTTCAAGGGTTCGGCCATAATTCCTAAACCTTTTGCCAAATCCTTCCCTTAAAGATGAATGGGGTTGGTCAAATTGGTTTGGTCAATTTCATTTTCCTCGAATTGCTTGCATCAATCCAAGTAAAATGAGGGACAGTTGTTGACACCCAATTTCGACCCTCCCCAGTATAAATTAGTTTTCGAGCTTCTTAAATTTCCAAACAATTTAAAGTAATTAGTTTTATAATTTTTGCGAATAAAAATAATAATAATATATGAACTTTATGTTATTTTGAATACTTTTGTCTTTTTTTTTTCTTATTATTTTTAGATAGCCTATATATTTTACATGATTATGTATATAGTTTGTATATTTACGATTATTTCTCAAAATATTTTATATTTTAGTAAGTATTCTATTTAACTAATTTAGTTTTAATTATGGTTATATTTTGAATCACTATTTTACAATTTAAATAATTATATTACTAAATAAGAAGCTCGTTAATTAATTAATACAAATTCGTTTTATTTAAGGTTTAGCCAAATTTATCATCTTAACTCTATTTGGCTATTTATTAAATTAACCCATTCTCTTTTAATTAATTTCCAGCTCACTCCCTTTTATTCCCTTCAGCAGCCCACTTTAATTCCCTTTCCGGCCCATTCTGAAACTCCATAATCCAGACCCATTTTTCTTTATTTCCTCTCTTCCCAACCCAATTCCCTTTTTCCCCTTTCCCTTCAACCCAATTTCCTTCTCATTCACAGCCCACTCTAATTCCTCTATTCCCAGGCCCTTTTTTTTTTAAAAAAAATCAGCAGCCCACTTCAACCCTTTTTCCTTTAATTCTCAAGCCCAAGTTTAAATATTTTTCTCTCTATTATTTATTTGTTTGAATTAAATTAATATTTTTGTAGAATTTTAATAATCTCCTAAAGGGCAACCATTTTTCATTATTTTAAATTTTACTATTTTATTTACTTATTTTGTTTTATTTACTTTTATCACCATTTAGTTTTCCTTAAATTAAATCCCTCTAAATATTTCCCTTTTAGAAGTAAAAAATGAAATAAAAAATATTAAAACGAATTTTATCTTTACTTAGTTAAAAATTATATTTTAAAAGTCATTGAGTCAAATCGCCGGTCAACCGCGAGTTAACGGGCATCCCAAGGGCCTAATAACTTCTCGGGATGTACATTGAACTTCGAACCTTTTCAATCGATTTTTTAATCTGTTTTTAAATCTTTTGAAATTTTTTCTTGATTTTACAAAAATCAAGTGGCGACTCCGTAATTTGGAAAGTTGATTTTTCTTAAATAATAAGATTAATTGATTTTTCCTAAACCTAGTCATCTTCACACCATTTTTTAAACAAATAGTATTTTTTTAAAAATAAAACAGGTCTTTACAAGCATCATGCAAAAAAGTAAAGTCGTTCAACTATTATTTGTATTTCTTCTTGTTGTCCATTAAATAACTCTTTACAATGATTACATAAATGCAAAATGGACAAGGATGGTCACTAATTAAACTATCACTCGAAACTTGGTTTTGACCAACTTGATTTTGTAGTTGCATTTTCAAAGAATAAAGAATTGGTTCTACGTAATGACTCAACCCAATAAGTGATGGACTGATGTGGTAAATCAATGTTCAATTTTATGTTTTGATTAATACAGGAATATATACAAATAAGTTGATACATAGATACACTTGTTTGATGCATTTGTGCAGTATGTTTGTAACAACCTGTTTAGTAGGTTCGAGCAGTAAAAATTATTTTGAAAACAATTGACTGGGTCGACGGATCAGGCGACGGACCGTCATGGTCACGACGGGCCGTCGAGGGACTTCGTTCCAAAACACTTAAACTCTAAAAATCTGGGTACTGAGATCGACTCTCTGAACTTCGCGACGGAACTTTAGGACGGACCGTCGTAGGTACGACGGACCGTCACAAACCCTTTACAGAATTTGAATCTCTGATCTTTGTGACGGACCTGCAGGACGGACCGTCGTAAACACGACGGACCGTCACAGGTTGCGTAACCTAACTGGGTCGGATTTCTG
>NC_028648.1:47915039-47926369 GCF_001406875.1 Solanum pennellii | reverse complement strand
AAAACTGTGACATTGGCCAAGCCTGGGACAGATCCGCTAGTGTGGGAGGGTGACTACATTTCCACCCCAGTCCGTATTATCTCTTTTCTTCGCGCTAAGAGGATGGTTGTTTAGCCTTCTTGGCACATCTCAGGGATGATACTTCCAAGTGCCTTCGATTGAGTCTGTTTCGATAGTCTGTGAGTTTCTGGATGTGTTTCCTGCAGACCTTCCTGGTATGCCACCGGATATGGATATCGATTTCTGTATCGATCTGGAGCCGGGTACTCGCCCTATTTCCACCCCCCTTATAGAATGGCTCCAGCTGAGTTAATGGAGTTAAAGGCCCAACTTCAGGAGTTGTTAAGTAAAGGTTTTATTAGACCAAGTGCATCCCCTTGGGGTGCTCCTGTTTTATTTGTGAAAAAGAAGGATGGAAGCCTTCGGATGTGCATAGACTACAGGCAGCTGAATAAGGTAACTATTAAGAACAAGTATCCTATTCCTCGAATTGATGATTTGTTCGATCAGTTACAAGGTGCTTGTGTCTTCTCTAAAATTGATCTGAGATCCGGTTATCATCAATTGAAAATACGGGCAGCAGATGTGCCAAAGACTGCTTTTCGAACCAGGTATGGGCATTACGAATTCTTAGTAATGTCTTTTGGGCTTACGAATGCCCCTGCTGCTTTCATGAGTCTGATGAACGGGATTTTTAAGCCATATCTGGATCTCTTTGTTATTGTATTCATTGATGATATACTGATATACTCAAAGAGCAGGAAAGAACATGAGGAGCATTTGAGAATTGTATTGGAGTTGTTGAGGGAGAAAAGACTTTATGCCAAATTCTCCAAGTGTGAGTTTTGGCTAGATTCAGTGTCCTTCTTGGGGCACGTGGTTTCTAAGGATGGAGTGATGGTGGATCCTTCTAAGATTGAAGCAGTGAAGAGTTGGGTAAGACCTACTAATGTTACAGAGGTAAGAAGCTTTGTTGGTTTAGCTAGCTACTACCGTCGATTTGTCAAGGGATTTTCTTCTATTGCTTCGCAGCTAACAAATTTGACTAAGCAGAATGTTCCCTTTGTATGGTCGGATGAATGTGAAGAAAGTTTTCAGAAACTCAAGACTTTGTTGACTACTGCACCAATTCTTACCTTGCCAGTGGAAGGTAAGAATTTCATTGTCTATTGTGATGCATCTTATTCTGGTTTGGGTGCAGTGCTAATGCAGGAGAGAAATGTAATTGCTTATGCTTCGAGGCAATTAAAAGTGCATGAACGTAACTATCCGACCCATGATTTGGAGTTGGTTGCAACAGTATTTGCATTAAAGCAATGGAGACATTACCTATATGGGGTCAAGTGTGAAGTCTATACAGATCATCGTAGTTTACAGTATGTCTTTACTCAGAAAGATTTGAATTTGAGGCAGAGGAGGTGGATGGAACTACTGAAGGACTATGATATTACTATTTTGTATAACCCAGGAAAAGCTAATGTTGTGGCAGATGCTTTAAGTAGAAAAGCAGGGAGCATGGGTAGTTTAGCCCACTTACAGGTTTCTAGACGCCCATTGGCTAGAGAGGTTCAGACTTTGGCTAATGACCTTATGAGGCTGGAAGTACTAGAGAAAGGAGGACTTTTGGCCTGTGTGGAGGCAAGATCCTCTTTTCTTGACAAGATTAAGGAGAAGCAGTTTACTGATGAGAAGCTGAGCCGAATTCGAGATATGGTATTGCGAGGAGAGGCTAAAGAGGCAATAATTGATGAGGAAGGTGTTTTGAGAATTAAGGGAAGGGTATGTGTGCCCCGTGTTGATGATTTGATTCACACTATTCTTACAGAGGCTCATAGTTCAAGGTACTCTATACATCCTGGTGCAACCAAAATGTATCGCGACCTAAAGCAACATTTTTGGTGGAGCAGAATGAAGCGCGACATTGTTGATTTTGTTGCCCAATGCCCAAATTGTCAGCAGGTGAAGTATGAACACCAGAGGCCTGGAGGGACACTTCAGAGAATGCCCATTCCTGAATGGAAGTGGGAAAGGATTGCAATGGATTTCGTGGTTGGTCTTCCCAAGACATTGGGTAAGTTTGATTCTATTTGGGTAATTGTTGACAGGTTAACTAAGTCTGCTCACTTCATTCCGGTCAAGATGACTTACAATGCAGAGAAGTTAGCCAAACTCTATATCTCGGAAATTGTTCGATTGCATGGAGTTCCACTCTCCATCATATCAGATAGAGGTACGCAGTTTACTTCTAAGTTTTGGAGAACATTACATGCTGAATTAGGTACTAGGCTGGATCTTAGTACTGCATTTCACCCTCAGACCGATGGTCAGTCTGAGCGAACGATTCAGGTGTTGGAGGATATGCTTCGTGCATGTGTGATAGAATTTGGTGGTCATTGGGATAAATTCTTACCCTTAGCAGAGTTTTCATACAACAATAGCTATCACTCAAGTATTGATATGGCTCCATTTGAGGCACTGTATGGGAGGAGATGTAGGTCTCCCATTGGTTGGTTTGATGCATTTGAGGTAAGACCTTGGGGTACCGATCTTTTGAGGGAATCGTTAGATAAGGTAAAATTCATTCAGGATAAGCTTCTAGCAGCTCAGAGCAGGCAGAATGAATATGCAGATCGAAAGGTTAGGGACTTGAATTTTATGGAGGGTGAACAAGTCTTGCTGAAGGTTTCACCCATGAAAGGGGTGATGCGGTTTGGTAAGCGAGGTAAACTTAGTCCGAGGTATATTGGGCCATTTGAAGTTTTGAAGCGCGTGGGAGAGGTGGCTTATGAATTGGCATTGCCTCCAGGACTCTCAGGAGTGCACCCGGTATTTCATGTGTCTATGCTGAAAAAGTACCATGGGGATGGAAACTACATTATTCGTTGGGATTCAGTTCTTCTTGATGAGAATTTGTCTTATGAGGAGGAGCCGGTTGCTATTCTAGCTAGAGAAGTCCGCAAGTTGAGATCAAAGGAGATTGCATCTATCAAGGTTCAGTGGAAGAATCGGCCAGTTGAAGAGTCCACTTGGGAGAATGAGGCTGATATGCAAGAAAGATATCCACATCTTTTTACAGATTCAGGTACTCTTTCTCGCCCTTGCTTTTCTTCCTGTGATCGTTCAGGGACGAACGATGGGTAAATTGGTATCTATTGTAACAACCTGTTTAGTCGGTTCGAGCAGTAAAATTATTTTTGATAAAAACTGACTGGGTCGACGGACCACGCGACGGACCGTCATGGTCACGACGGCCCGTGATGGATTCCGTCGTCCCATACTTGTGTAATTTCTTCTGCTGCTCTTCTCATTACCCTCGACGATAAGTAGGACGAACCGTCATAGGCACGACGGACCGTCGAGGGCCTTCGTTCCAAAACACTTCAACTCTGGGAATCGGGGTACTGGAGTTACTTCTCTGAACTTCAGGACGGACCTGCAGGACGGACCGTCATGGATACGACGGACCGTCACAGGGTCTTCGTTCCAAAACACTTCAATTTTTGGAGTCTGGGTACCGGAATCGACTCTCTGAACTTCACGACGGACTTGCAGCACGGACCGTCGTAGATACGACGGACCGTCACAAGCTGCGTAACCCCGACTTGGTCAGACTTCCGCTAAATTTTCTTAGGGGTGTTTTGGACTATTCATAATTATTATTATGAAATTAGTGGGGTAATTTTTATAATTGAGTTAGTTGGGGGTTAAAGGAGATAACTTTAAAATAAATAGTGGGTTACTTTTATCATCTTTTATAATTGATTATATGATAATTAGGGTAAAAAGAATCTGTAAAAGAAAAATAAAAAGAGGAGAAGGGCGTGAACGAACGAGGGGAGCGAGCGACTTAGACTTCAGATTGAAAAGGTTCATAGGCATTGAGGAAAGCAAAGGCATTGGGGAGGTAGCTTGCTTGATTTCGATTCTTCGGTGGAGGTAGGTTATGGTTTATTTCTATGTGATAGATAAACTCTAAATAGCAATTGATATGTATTGAATGATATTGTAAAGTCTCCTATGTACTTGATTGTGTGGTTGTATGTTTTTGATTGTGTGGTTGGTGGTTGGCCTAAAATTATGAGAATGTTGAAATTCTAATCTTGAACCATCTATATCGAAGTAATGCCTTGAATAAAGGAGGATCGATGAAATATTATTAACGAATGAAAAAGTGGTGATATTAAATGATAAATTAACGGTAATTTTGGATCGGAGTGTCACGTTCCGACACGGTATTATGGGATCGGAGTGTCACGTTCCGACACGGTATTATGGGATCGGAGTGTCACGTTCCGACACGATATATGGGATCGGAGTGTCGCGTTCCGACACAATAACATTAAAGGAAAGGAATCTTGAATTAACTTAATATACTCAAACTCAAAGAACCTATTTCCCAAATGAGTATGGTGTGGAGGCATGAGTCCTCATAGGTGTGCTTGATGTTGTGATTGATGGTGTACCTATTATGGTGTTGTTGTCAATGGTTCATGTGTTTGTTGCTTGCCACCTGTTAAGTATTGTAGTTGATTTTATACTATTGTTTAATATATATTGATTTCTATTTTGAGTTGGCCGATGATACCTACTCAGTACGTGTTCCTTGTACTGACCCCTACTTGTATTTTCTTCTTGGTTATTTTGTGGAGTGCAGCAAGTGTGCCATCGACTTCGACTCGCCCTCAGCTCTAGCCAGTCTCCAGCACATCAGAGTTCAGGGTGAGCTATTATTTCTAGCTCGTGCTGGATTCTCTCATTCACGTCTTGATGTCTTTGAATTTCGGACATGGACCATCTTTTTGCTTATTTTGGTTTCTTAAATACTCTTAGACTTGGTAATTTGAGGATAGATGTTCTTGATGTGATGACTTCCAGATTTTGGGGATAATAAGTGTTAAACTTTAGAAGCTTATTTACTTGGTTACATTAATAAGTTTTGGGTCTTCCGCATTATTTTTGTTAATTATAGTTGAACTATTGGTAAATGTTGGGGTTTAGATTTGTTGGTTCGCTCACCTAGTAGGCTAAGTGTGGGTGCCACTCACGACTCGTTTTGGGTCGTGACAAACTTGGTATCAGAGCGTTAGGTTCGTTGGTCTCATCACACAAGAACAAGTCTAGTAGAGTCTTGAGGAACGGTATGGGGACGCCTTTACTTTTCTTCGAGAGGCTATAGGACTTTAGGAAAACTCCATTCTTTCTTTCTTTCGTGCTATTACTTGGATCCAATTGGTATCTAGGTGATACAAATTGGTATCTGACAACCTCACTCTATCTCGCAGATGGTTAGAACTAGAGCAACAACTGTGTCAACACCAGCACCGGCAGGACAGGGTGCGTCTGAGCCAACCATTGGGACCGTAGCTCGAGGAGGAGCAGTGGCAAGAGGCCGTGGTAGAGGTCGCAGGAGGACGCCCTCTAGAGGTAGAGGACAAACACCTGGTCCAGCTAGTAATAGGGCAGTGACTCCTCCACCGACTGATGAGGTAGTGAGAGAGGGTGAAGAAGGGGAAAATGAGCAGGTTCAAGATGAGGAATTACCACCCCAGCCTACCCCAGAGATGATTAATCAGGTTCTTACCTATCTTAGCGGGTTATCTGATCAGGGCCAGACACCTCCAGTGTTTTCTGCACCAGCACCTCAGGTTCAGGGGGTACAACATGCAGCCGCTGTGGCTCCCCGCATGGATGCCTCATTGGAAGTAGGCACGTTTCCTCGATTGACTACAGGGTCCATAATGACAAGTGATCAGCATGAACTTTTCACTAAATTCTTAAAGTTAAAACCTCCAGTATTCAAGGGTGCTGAATCTGAAGATGCCTATGATTTTCTGGTTGATTGTCATGAGCTGCTACATAAGATGGACATAGTAGAACGATTCGGTGTGGAGTTTGTGACCTATCAGTTTCAGGGGGATGCCAAAAGGTGGTGGCGGTCGTATATTGAGTGTCAACCAGCACAGGCACCACCTATGACTTGGGCATCATTCTCTAGCTTATTTATGGAGAAGTATATACCCCGGACATTGAGGGATAGGAGGAGAGATGAATTCCTGAGCCTAGAGCAAGGAAGGATGTCTGTTGCTGCTTATGAGGCTAAATTTCGTGCACTATCTAGGTATGCCACTCAGCTTTGTTTCAGTCCACAAGAGCGGATTCGCCGTTTTGTGAAGGGATTGAGGTCAGATTTGCGGATCCCAGCCTTACAGGTGGCTGCTGCAGCAAAATCCTTTCAGGAAGTGGTTGATTTTGTGATAGAAGTGGAGGGGGTGAAGCCAGACGACTTCACCATGGCGTCGACATCTAAGAAGTTCCGTAAGGGAGGTGAGTTTAGAGGTTCTTACTCCAGAGGGAAGAGTTCAGGAGGTTACCAAAACCGCCCTATTCAGTCTTCCCTGCAGGCTTTAGCTGAGGGTCCATCGCAGCCCAGTCAGCCTTTTTCTGAGTTTGGTGGTTATCCTCAGACTTCGTCACCTTCACAAAGACCTATGCTTGACTCCAGGAATTGTTATGGATGTGGGGAGACTGGACATATTAGGAGGTATTGTCCAAAACAGAGTTACAGACCCCCAATAGTTAGAGGTAGAGGTGGTCATGGGAGAGGCCGCCATTCTGGAGGACGTGGTGGCCAAGGTAATGGTGGTCACCCAATCAGTCGGGGTGGCGGGCAAGCTGGAACTGCTGCAGCGCAACATGATAGGGGCAATGGACAGACAGGTGATAGGGCCCATTGTTATGCTTTCCCCGGGAGGTCTGAAGCAGAGACATCTGATGCTGTTATCACAGGTAATCTTTTGGTCTGTGATTGCATGGCTTCTGTATTATTTGATCCTGGATCCACATTTTCATATGTATCTTCCTCATTTGCTACTGGTCTTGATTTACATTGCGAATTGCTTGACATGCCTATTAGTGTCTCTACTCCTGTGGGTGAGTCTGTGATAGTTGAGAAGGTGTATAGGTCTTGCCTTGTGACTTTTGTAGGGAGCAATACCTATGTAGATTTGATTATCCTAGAAATGGTTGATTTTGATGTAATTCTGGGTATGACTTGGCTTTCCCCAAATTTTGCAATCTTAGATTGTAATGCTAAAACTGTGACATTGGCCAAGCCTGGGACAGATCCGCTAGTGTGGGAGGGTGACTACATTTCCACCCCAGTCCGTATTATCTCTTTTCTTCGCGCTAAGAGGATGGTTAGTAAAGGTTGTTTAGCCTTCTTGGCACATCTCAGGGATGATACTTCCAAAGTACCTTCGATTGAGTCTGTTTCGATAGTCTGTGAGTTTCTGGATGTGTTTCCTGCAGACCTTCCTGGTATGCCACCGGATAGGGATATTGATTTTTGTATTGATCTGGAGCCGGGTACTCGCCCCATTTCCATCCCCCCTTATAGAATGGCTCCAGCTGAGTTAAGGGAGTTAAAGGCCCAACTTCAGGAGTTGTTAGGTAAAGGTTTTATTAGACCAAGTGCATCCCCTTGGGGTGCTCCTGTTTTATTTGTGAAAAAGAAGGATGGAAGCCTTCGGATGTGCATAGACTACAGGCAGCTGAATAAGGTAACTATTAAGAACAAGTATCCTATTCCTCGAATTGATGATTTGTTCGATCAGTTACAAGGTGCTTGTGTCTTCTCTAAAATTGATCTGAGATCCGGTTATCATCAATTGAAAATACGGGCAGCAGATGTGCCAAAGACTGCTTTTCGAACCAGGTATGGGCATTACGAATTCTTAGTAATGTCTTTTGGGCTTACGAATGCCCCTGCTGCTTTCATGAGTCTGATGAACGGGATTTTTAAGCCATATCTGGATCTCTTTGTTATTGTATTCATTGATGATATACTGATATACTCAAAGAGCAGGAAAGAACATGAGGAGCATTTGAGAATTGTATTGGAGTTGTTGAGGGAGAAAAGGCTTTATGCCAAATTCTCCAAGTGTGAGTTTTGGCTAGATTCAGTGTCCTTCTTGGGGAACGTGGTTTCTAAGGATGGAGTGATGGTGGATCCTTCTAAGATTGAAGCAGTGAAGAGTTGGGTAAGACCTACTAATGTTACAGAGGTAAGAAGCTTTGTTGGTCTAGCTAGCTACTACCGTCGATTTGTCAAGGGATTTTCTTCTATTGCTTCGCAACTAACAAATTTGACTAAGCAGAATGTTCCCTTTGTATGGTCGGATGAATGTGAAGAAAGTTTTCAGAAACTCAAGACTTTGTTGACTACTGCCCCAATTCTTACCTTGCCAGTGGAAGGTAAGAATTTCATTGTCTATTGTGATGCATCTTATTCTGGTTTGGGTGCAGTGCTAATGCAGGAGAGAAATGTAATTGCTTATGCTTCGAGGCAATTAAAAGTGCATGAACGTAACTATCCGACCCATGATTTGGAGTTGGCTGCAGTTGTGTTTGCATTAAAGCAATGGAGACATTATCTATATGGGGTCAAGTGTGAAGTCTATACAGATCATCGTAGTTTACAGTATGTCTTTACTCAGAAAGATTTGAATTTGAGGCAGAGGAGGTGGATGGAACTACTGAAGGACTATGATATCACTATCTTGTATAACCCGGGAAAAGCTAATGTTGTGGCAGATGCTTTAAGTAGAAAGGCAGGGAGCATGGGTAGTTTAGCCCACTTACAGGTTTCTAGACGCCCATTGGCTAGAGAGGTTCAGACTTTGGCTAATGACCTTATGAGGCTGGAAATACTAGAGAAAGGAGGACTTTTGGCCTGTGTGGAGGCAAGATCCTCTTTTCTTGACAAGATTAAGGAGAAGCAGTTTACTGATGAGAAGCTGAGCCGAATTCGAGATATGGTATTGCGAGGAGAGGCTAAAGAGGCAATAATTGATGAAGAAGGCGTTTTGAGGATTAAGGGAAGGGTATGTGTGCCCCGTGTTGATGATTTGATTCACACTATTCTTACAGAGGCTCATAGTTCAAGGTACTCTATACATCCTGGTGCAACCAAAATGTATCGCGACCTAAAGCAACATTTTTGGTGGAGTAGAATGAAGCGCGACATTGTTGATTTTGTTGCCCAATGCCCGAATTGTCAGCAAGTAAAGTATGAACACCAGAGGCCTGGAGGAACACTTCAGAGAATGCCCATTCCTGAATGGAAGTGGGAAAGAATTGCAATGGATTTCGTGGTTGGTCTTCCAAAGACATTGGGTAAGTTTGATTCTATTTGGGTAATTGTTGACAGGTTAACTAAGTCTGCTCACTTCATTCCGGTCAAGATGACTTACAATGCAGAGAAGTTAGCCAAACTCTATATCTCGGAAATTGTTCGATTGCATGGAGTTCCACTCTCCATCATATCAGATAGAGGTACGCAGTTTACTTCTAAGTTTTGGAGAACATTACATGCTGAATTAGGTACTAGGCTGGATCTTAGTACTGCATTTCACCCTCAGACCGATGGTCAGTCTGAGCGAACGATTCAGGTGTTGGAGGATATGCTTCGTGCATGTGTGATAGAATTTGGTGGTCATTGGGATAAATTCTTACCCTTAGCAGAGTTTTCATACAACAATAGCTATCACTCAAGTATTGATATGGCTCCATTTGAGGCACTGTATGGGAGGAGATGTAGGTCTCCCATTGGTTGGTTTGATGCATTTGAGGTAAGACCTTGGGGTACCGATCTTTTGAGGGAATCGTTAGATAAGGTAAGATTCATTCAGGATAAGCTTCTAGCAGCTCAGAGCAGGCAGAAGGAATATGCAGATCGAAAGGTTAGGGACTTGAATTTTATGGAGGGTGAACAAGTCTTGCTGAAGGTTTCACCCATGAAAGGGGTGATGCGGTTTGGTAAGCGAGGTAAACTTAGTCCAAGGTATATTGGGCCATTTGAAGTCTTGAAGCGCGTGGGGGAGGTGGCTTATGAATTGGCATTGCCTCCAGGACTCTCAGGAGTGCACCCGGTATTTCATGTGTCTATGCTGAAAAAGTACCATGGGGATGGAAACTACATTATTCGTTGGGATTCAGTTCTTCTTGATGAGAATTTGTCTTATGAGGAGGAGCCGGTTGCTATTCTAGCTAGAGAAGTCCGCAAGTTGAGATCAAAGGAGATTGCATCTATCAAGGTTCAGTGGAAGAATCGGCCAGTTGAAGAGTCTACTTGGGAGAATGAGGCGGATATGCAAGAAAGATATCCACATCTTTTTACAGATTCAGGTACTCTTTCTCGCCCTTGCTTTTCTTCCTGTGATCGTTCGGGGACGAACGATGGGTAAATTGGTATCTATTGTAACAACCTGTTTAGTAGGTTTGAGCAGTAAAAATTATTTTGAAAACAACTGACTGGGTCGACCGATCAGGCGACGGACCGTCATGGTCACGACGGGCCGTCGAGGGACTTCGTTCAAAAACACTTAAACTCTGAAAATCTGGGTACTGAGATCGACTCTCTGAACTTCGCGACGGAACTTCAGGACGGACCGTCGTAGGTACGACGAACCATCACAAACCCTTTACAAAATTTGACTCTCTGATCTTTGTGACGGACCTGCAGGACGGACCGTCGTAAACACGACGGACCGTCACAGGTTGCGTAACCTAACTGGGTCGGATTTCTGTTAAAAATTTTTAAAGGGGTGTTTTGGACTATTCATGACAAACTTTATGAAATTAGTGAGGTAAGTTTAATAATTTAGTTACTTGGAGGGTTAAAGGAGATAACCTTGGAATAACTAAAGGGTTACTTTTATCATAGTGAATTATATGATAATTAGGGTAAAAGAAAAGAATCTAGAGAAGAAAAAGAAAAGACAGAGAGGGAGAACGAACGAGCGAGAGAGAGAGAACGAAGAAGAAAGCAAAGGCATTGGGGAGATAGCTTGCTTGATCACGATTCTTCGGTGGAGGTAGGTTATGGTTTATGCTATGTGATAGTAAACTCTTAATAGCGATTGATATGTATTGGGTGGTATTGTAAAGTCTTCCATATACTTGATTATGTGTTTGTATGTTGTGATCGTATAACTGTGGTGTTTAGAATGATAAAACTGTTGAATTTTCACTCCTAAACCTCTTTGTTAAGATGATGCTTGGCATAAAGAAGCTTGATGAACTGAAATAATGAGATAGATGGATCGGAGTGTCACGTTCCGACACGTAGGAATAATGGATCGGAGTGTCACGTTCCGACACGTAGGAATAATGGATCGGAGTGTCACGTTCCGACACGTAGGAATAATGGATCAGAGTGTCACGTTCCGACACACAGGGTTAATGGATCGGAGTGTCACGTTCCGACACGTAGGAATAATGGATCGGAGTGTCACGTTCCGACACGTAGGAATAATGGATCGGAGTGTCAC
>NC_028648.1:47904919-47914996 GCF_001406875.1 Solanum pennellii | reverse complement strand
AAATCTTTAATTAACTTAATATACTCGATTTCAAAGAACCTAATTCCCGAATGAGTATGGTGTGGAGGCTTGAGTCCTCATAGATGTGCTTGAGGGTGTTGTCAATGATTTTTGTACTTGTTGATTGTCACCTGTTCAGTAATGTGGTCGGTTTTGCATTATTATTCCATATATATATTGCTTTCTATTTTGAGTTGGCCGATGATACCTACTCAGTACTTGTACTGACCCCTACTTTTATGTTCTTCTTGTTGTTTTGTGGAGTGCAGCAAGTGCACCAGTGACTTCGTCTCGTCCGCAACTCTAACCAGTCTTCAGCACGTCAGATTTCAGGGTGAGTTTTATTCCTTGCTCGGGCTGGATTCTCTTCTTCGCGTCTTGATGTCTTTGAAGTTCGGACATGGACCATCGCTTTACTTATTTTAGTTCTTAATTACTCTTAGACTTAGAAGTTTGAGGATAGATGTTCTTGATGTGATGACTTCCAGATTTTGGGGATGATAAGTAATATATTTTAGAAGTTTATTTAATTGGTTATATTAATGAGTTTTGGTCTTCCGCATTTTATTTTGTTATTCAAAATTTATATACTGGCAAACGTTGGGGTTTAGATTTGTTGGTTCGCTCACATAGGAGGATAAGTGTGGGTGCCACTCGCGGCTCGTTTTGGGGCGTGACAATGTTGATGTCATTTTTTACTATTTGCATAACAAGACGAAGCAACAGAGTCATTCTAAATATCGATATACCACTACTAGTTGTTTTTTCAAAACATACATTGACAATGCTAGTGTTGTTCATGAATATGAGGATAAATCGTCGGCATTATGAAAGGGTTTGGTATAGCTTGTGGGCTGCCTTGACACTTGACAGATGATGTTTATGTCCCTGTAAATAGTAATGGGTACTTCCATTGGGTCTTCGCAATCGTTGCATTGAAGGAACGGTGCATAAAAGTTTATGATTCGATGTCCTCATCAAGGTCAAAATGAAAATTATCCTCTGAGATTCGAAAATTGTCTACAATGTTGCCAAAGTACCTTGAGTTAAGTGAATTTTTTTAGCAAAACAAACGATCCAACTGGTTAGTTCTTGAATGTTACCAAGGAAAGATCAAATCTTATCCCTTCGAAGTCAGACATATAAATGGTATAGCCCAACAAGAAAGTAGTAGTCTTTAAGTATCACATTATTTTTTTTTGTCTTACGACTATCAAATATGATGTTATTATATTTTCTAATTGATGATATACCACACAGATATTGTGAACTTTTTATCGCTGCATACGCTGATTTTTTAAGTAATGAACTAGAGTACCATCTTGTAGACTAAGTGCTGAAACCCATCGCATGAGATATGCTTCACTCCTATGGAATTATATAATTTTAAAGGTTCGAAAGGGCTATGTTAGTAACAATGAAGACCCACATAGGCCTAGAACTAAAAACGCAAAATTGATGAAAATATTGTGGTTACCACCATCGATTAGATAGGTAGTTATGAATATCATTCTGAATTACCTTTTTATTGTTAAAGTGTATAGAACAATTGGTGAAGTGTTAAGTTTTGTTGATAATATAAATATAAATAATTTTTATGATTATTTTGATTTTTGTTAGAATAAATGTCAATTATGATGCAGAGGAAGAAATGTGGTGTTTGTGGCGACATATATAGCTTTTGTTGTAAAAAACACCACATATTTATATACCAACAGAAAGGATACATGTGACAACATATTTTAACAAAAAGGAGATATATGGTAAGATATATCACAGAATAAATATATGTGATAAGATATGTCACATTATCATCCTGAATAACAACACTTCAATATTATTGATAATCGAAAACCAAAAAATTGAATAGACTTATTAGTCATCCTTGCACCCTACTTTTTATAGATAGTATAGAATATTATTGTTATTGTTATTATTATTATTGTTGTTGTAGTTGTTCTTGTTGTTCTTGTTCTTGTTTTGGTTGTTGTTGTTGTTTGGGAAAAAGATCTGAAATATATTTGAAATTTGATAGAAATTGTGGTAACAATTTCAAACTTTGGGTAAGACTTGTTACTACCCTACACTATTTAATAGTGTATTTTAATGATATATAAGTGTTTAGCTGGACATGTTACTATTTATAATAATGCAAGATTTATAATGCTCATGTGGGCACCAATATATCTTTAAAATACAGTATTAAATAGTACATGGGGTTATAAGTCATGTCCAAAAATTGAAATTGTTACAATAGTTTTTGTCAAAGTGCAAATATATTTCAAACTCTTTACCCAAAAAATTTACTCATCCATTTCACGATTTATATAGTAATTGTTTCACTTTTAAACAATAGTCTTTAACAATCATATTAGTCAACTATTCATTAATTTTCAAGTAATATGTACTTATCACATTATAAGATATACATATAACTAAATTTAATGATGTATACCATTCATAAATTTATTAATTTGACCACTTTAATGACTAACAAACTAGTTTAACTACTATATTGACTAATACATGTTTCTGATTAAGTTAAATTCATCATTAAATAAAATATCCCAAAAAAGAACTTAGTAAAACAAATAATAAGACTTTTAATTTTTGGGAAAATCTAATAAATAACATTTTGACTATTTTAAGAAACTCTAAAGAAAAAAAAAATGTATTCACAAATTTTTATCTGTACATTAATTAGCTTTTGACCAATTTCTCCATTTTTTCCTATAAATAGATTTCTTAAGTTGTAGACTAAACCACACCACCATTTTCATTGCACCATTTCACATCACTTTTCTAATATGACTGACAGTGATAAGAACCACCGCAGTACAACCCAAAAACGAAAGAAAATTTATCAAACTCCAATTTTGTTCTTTATTTATTCTTTACCCAAAGCAATAACTTAGAAAACTTTATTTTTTTTTTGATATTTGAGGTAGTTATATTGAAAAAATCTCGAGAAAAATGAGTTATCTACGATGAAATTGATATGTCAAAACGATGTTGAAGAAGGAATAAGGTGATTAAAATACTTATTTTGAAGTTAATCTCCATATTCCTTATTCAACATCGTTTTGTCACATCAATTGCTTCTACTAGAAAAAACTTGTTCTTTGACGACCATTTCTTAATGAAGGGATCCAAATCCTGTCGTTATAAGTGTGTTTATAGAGGCCAATTTATTTTTGGATAAATCACTTAGATATGCTATATTGAGAAAATATTTACCATTTATGACAATAGTTTCTTTTTAAATAAATTTGAGAATTTTAAGGAATTAAAATTGTAAAGCAGTATGACTCATTTATTTCGTGTTTGTGTCTCTTTCTCTACATATGATTTCTCTTTTCTTCTTCTTCAAATTTTTTATTCAAATAACGATCTTCAAATATTATTTCAAAAAAGAAAAGAGATAACAATCTATAAGTTTCATATTTTCAAATCGATTTATACATATGTTGCACGATTTTCTCCCAAAATAGCACAAGAAAAATAATATAAAGACCCAAAAATTGTACAAAATTGTATGTGCAAATTGAGATTTAAAATCTATAAAATTATAATAGGAAGAATTCACCATTGATGACCATAAAAAACTTCAAGCTTTTCCAGTTATTATTTGGGTTTTACAAAATTATGATGAGTTTGAATAAGTTGTTCTTCCATATTATTGAAAATAACAATTGGAGTTTAAATCTTAATTTTAAGGGAGATTGATTATGTTTAACATTGATTTTTGGAGAAATTTCAAATTAAAACTCTTAAGAGATAAAGATTTTGGAATTGTTCTGCAACTATATTAGAATTGAATTAGATTTGTTTCATAATTATATTAAAATTGAATTAAAATCATGGACTATACTTCTATAATACATATTTCAAATATATCCTCTTCTTTGTGATACCAATTAGAATAATTTAGGTAATTCACGTATATCCTCTTCTTTGTGATACCTATTAGAATAAATTAGGCAATTCACTTATAATATATTTATAATACAGGAACAACACATATTTAATACTTATTAAAAATATATGTATTAAAATTGAATTAGATTTTTTTCATGATTGTATTAAAATTGAATCAAAATCATGAACTATACTTTTATAATACATATTCAAAATATATCTTCTTCTTGGTGATACCAATTAGAATAATTTAGGTAATTCACATGTATCCTCTTCTTTGTGATTTCAATTAGAATAGTTTAGGTAATGCACTTATAATATATTTATACTACAGGTACAACACATATTTAATACATATTACAAATATCACCTTTTTCTTGATAATATTAATCAAAATTATCTATACAACTCATATAATACATGTTATATATGTTCACAAAGATATGTTTAATTCATTTTGTAGATCATTCTCTTGTTTTTCCTTGATTATGGTTCTCATCCATTCTTGATTTTCTATTCTAATTCAACTTCAATATTGCGTAATGCAATTTTAATACAAATTTAATTAATCTTGCAGTTTTTTTATTTATTTGTTTCTATTTGATACTAGTTTAACTCATTATTGATATAAGTTTAATTCACCATATAAATTAATGTATTTTCTTTAATTAGTTATTTTTATTCATGTTTAATTGTTCTTCTAATTCAACTTTAATATATGTGTAATATATTTTCAAAGACAAGTTTAATTCAATTTCTAAATTTATTGGTTGATATGTTACGATTGAATCACTTGTTTAATTTATTATTGATAGAAGTTTTATTCAGTTTACAAATAGAAGAATGTTTATTTTTTCATTTGCTACATTTGACATTTATGTTTAATTTTCTTCTATTTTAACTTTAACATGGATTTAGTACATGTATAATTCAATATAATTCATTGGAAGTTAATTATGTGTCTCATTTTTTAAGACTAGATAACTTGTCTAATTAATTATTGATATACATTTTATTCAATCTAAGATCATCGATTTTCTACGAAAAAAGTAGAGAGAAAAAGAGAAAAAAGAGAAACATAAATAGACGGAGAAAGAGAAACTAAAAAGAAAGCGTGGAAAAAATAGAGATATAGAAAGTTAGAAAGAAATAGAGGGAGAAAGAGTAAGAAATTAAAAAAAGCGAGAGACAGCGAAAAGTGACAAATTTAAAAGCCGATAGAGAAAAATAAATCAAATAAAACATATAGTGTTGTTATATTATATTACAAATGGTAATAATTAAATAATATATAAAATAAGAAATTATTTTTGAAAAGAGATCAACTCAATTAATTAATCCTTTTATATTCAGACGTTAAAGCTTATTTTTGTTACAAAATTAACAGTACATTAATATTTAGTATTAAAAGTATAATATCCAATCACTAAAACTAATTTATTTGATTAATAAAAAATAACCCACTTCTCAAACCCCGCCATCCTCCCCCATTCCACACCTTATTACCGACACCCTCTCTGCCAAACCCCACTATCCCCTCTTCCTAAAAAGAACCTTAGCCTTCTCCATGTTTTATACCCAAAATAACTTGAGAAAATTAAATAAAAGGTGTCAAATAAGTCTTGATTTTATTTTTGGTGACAGATTGACCAAGAGCTGGTCAAATTCTCTTTAGAATGTAATTAACTGAATTTGGGACCAAATTAACATTTCAAAAACTTTCTCAATGTTTTATAAAATACAAAAAACACTTCATTTTTGAACTTTTATAATTCAATCCAAATCATTTTTTTAATCTTCTCCCAACGTTCTCTCTCTCTCTCTCTTTTGTTCTTCTTCTTTTTCCTTTTTCAATCTTAAAATCCGACTAGACTATCCTCATTATCTTCCTCTTCCTCTCCGACTATCTCCATTATTTTCCTCCTCATCTCTAGTTGTGAGTCTCTCTTCTTTCTGAACTGAAACCGCAATCGACTTAAAATGAGTAAGTTATAACATCTTACTTATAGGCTTGGGCAACAAAATGGTCATGTGTGGCAACATAAGATTCATCTGTGGCAACTTAGAATTCACCTGTGGCAACATAGAATTCATTTGTGGCAAAAATTGGTATATTTGTGTCAACATATGATGTATCTGTGGCAACATAAGATTTATATGTGGCAACTAAAATTTCATGTGTGGCAATAGTAGATACATATGGGGCAACATAATGTTAATTTATGGTAACATACTATCAATCTGTGGCAACAAAATGTTAATATTATTTTATAATGAATTGTAAACTCTCGATCTTTTTCATTTACCTTTTGGATGAAATGATACAAGAAGCTTCATCCATGACAACAACTCAATCTTTTATTGGTCTTACTTCCACTTCTAACATCAAATTTTGTCTTTGTATATGCGAAGAATGTGAGCAACAACATTATTATTTTATTAGTCATGTTAAAAAACTCACTGATATTTTTAAGGAATTGTCTCATAATATAGATGTCCAAAGATCCATGAAGAATTCACAGCCTTTGAGTGTATGAGGTTGAAAAAATATATTTCCCAAACACTTTATATAATTTGTGAGAAGAAAGAAAAGGAGAAGAAGGAAATGGAGGAGAAGGACAAGGAGAAGAAGGAAAAGGAGGAGAAGGAGAAGGAGTCGAAGCAGAAGGAGAAGGATAAGGATAAGGAGAAGGAGAAGCAGAAAGAGAAGGAGGATAATGAGAAAGAGAAGGAGAATCATAAAGAAAAAGCCAAAGCAAAAATGAAAGAAAAGAAAGTCGAGGTCGTCATTTGTGATGTGAAGTGACAATATCCGTTTGAAAGTTTTAACATTGACAACGAGGGTCCAACTGAACTAATGTTAGGATTCTCGCAATGGATAAATGAGGGTCTTTACAAGCATCATGCAAAAAAGTAAAGTCGTTAAACTATTATTTGTATTTCTTCTTGTTGTCCATTAAATAACTCTTTATAATGATTACATAACTGCAGAAGAGACAAGGATGATCACTAATTAAACTATCACCCAAAACTTGGTTTTGACCAACTTTATTTTGTAGTTGCATTTCCAAAGAATAAAGAATTGGTTCTACGTAATGACTCAACCACATAAGTGATGGACAGATGTGGTAAATCAATGTTCAATTTTATGTTTTGATTAATACATGAATATATACAAATAAGTTGATACATAGATACACTTGTTTGATGCATTTGTGCAGTATGTTGATGTCATTTTTTACTATTTGCGTAACAAGACGAAGCAACAGAGTCATTCTAAATATCGATATACCACTACTAGTTGTTTTTGCAAAACATACATTGACAATGCTAGTGTTGTTCATGAATATGAGGATAAATCGTCGGCATTATGAAAGGGTTTGGTATAGGTTGTGGGCTGGCTTGACACTTGACAGATGATATTTATGTCCCTGTACTTCCATTGGGTCTTCGCAATCGTTGCACTGAAGGAACGGTGCATAAAAGTTTATGATTCGATGTCCTCATCCAGGTCTAAATGAAAATTATCCTTTGAGATTCAAAAATTGTCTACAATGTTGCCAAAGTACCTTGAGTTAAGTGAATTTTTTAGCAAAACGAACGATTCAACTGGTTAGTTCTTGAATGTTACCAAGGAAAGAACAAATCTCATCCCTTCGAAGTCAGACATATAAATGGTATTTCCCAACAAGAAAGTAGTAGTCTTTAAGTATCACATTATTTTTTTTTGTCTTACGACTATCAAAATATGATGTTATTATATTTTCTAATTGATGATATACCACACAGAGATTGTGAACTTTTTATCGTTGCATACGCTGATTTTTTAAGTAATAAACTAGAGTACTATCTTGTAGACTAAGTGCTGAAACCCATCGCATGAGATATGCTTCACTCCTATGGAATTATAGAATTTTAAAAGTTCGAAAGGGCTATGTTAGTAACAATGAAGACCCACATAGGCCTAGAACTAAAAACGCAAAATTGATGAAAATATTGTTGTTACCACCATCGATTAGATAGGTAGGTATGGATATCATTCTGAATTACCTTTTTATTGTTTAAGTATATAAAACAATTGGTGAAGTGTTAAGTTTTGTTGATAATATAAATATAAATAATTTTTATGATTATTTTGATTTTTGTTAGAATAAATGTCAATTATTATGCAGAGGAAGAAATGTGGTGTTCGTGGCGACATATATAGCTTTTGTTGTAAAAAACACCACATATTTATCTGCATGTATACCAACAAAAAGGATACATATGACAACATATTTCAACAAAAAGGAGATATATGGTAAGATAATTCACAGAATAAATATATATGATAAGATATGTCACATTATCATCCTGAATAATAACACTTCAATATTATTGATAATCGAAAACCAAAAAATTGAATAGACTTATTGGTCATCCTTGCACCCTACTTTTTATAGATAGTATAACATATTATTGTTATTGTTATTATTATTATTGTTGGTGTAGTTGTTCTTGTTGTTCTTGTTCTTGTTGTTGTTGTTGTTGTTGTTTGGGAAAAAGATCTGAAATATATTTGAAATTTGATCGAAATTGTGGTAACAATAAACTTTGGGTAAGACTTGTTACTCCCCTACACTATGTAATAGTGTATTTTAATGATATATAAGTGTTTAGCTGGACATGTTACTATTTATAATAATGCAAGATTTATAATGTTCATGTAGGCACCAATATATCTTTAAAATACACTATCAAATAGTACATGGGGGTTATAAGTCATGTCCAAAAATTGAATTTGTTACAATAGCTTTTGTCAAAGTTCAAATATATTTCAAACTCTTTACCCAAAAAATTTACTCATCCATTTCACGAATTATATAGTAATTGTTTCACTTTTAAACAATAGTCTTTAACAATTATATTACTCAACTATTCATTAATTTTCAAGTAATATGTACTTATCACATTATAAGATATACATATAACAAAATTTAATGATGTATACCATTCATAAATTTATTAATTTGACCACTTTAATGACTAACAAACTAGTTTAACTACTATATTGACTAATACATGTTTCTGATTAAGTTAAATTCATCATTAAATAAAATATCCCAAAAAAGAACTTAGTAAAACAAATAATAAGACTTTTAATTTTTGGGAAAAATCTAATAAATAACATTTTGACTATTTTAAGAAAATCTAAAGAAAAAAAATTATTCACAATTTTTTATCTGTACATTAATTAGCTTTTGACCAATTTCTCCATTTTTTCCTATAAATAGATTTCTTAAGTTGTAGACTAAACCACACCACCATTTTCATTGCACCATTTCACATCACTTTTCTAATATGACTGACAGTGATAAGAACCACCGCAGTACAACCCAAAAACGAAAGAAAATTGATCAAACTCCAATTTTGTTCTAAATAATAATTCTTTACCCAAAGCAAAAACTTAGAAAACTTATTTTTTTTTTTGATATTTGAGGTAGTTAGATCGAAAAAATCTCGAGAAAAATGAGTTATCTACGATGAAATTGATATGGCAAAACGATGTTGAAGAAGGAATAAGGTGATTAAAATACTTATTTCGAAGTTAATCTCCATATTCCTTGTTCAATATCGTTTTATCACATCAATTGCTTCTACTAGAAGAAACTTGTTCTTTGATGACCATTTCTTAATGAAGGGATCCAAATCCTGTCGTTATAAGTGTATTTATAGAGACCAATTTATTTTCGGATAATTCACTTAGATATGCTATATTGAGAAAATATTTACCATTTATGACAATAGTTTCTTTTTAAATAAATTTGAGTATTTTAAGGAATTCAAATTGTAAAGCAGTCTGACTCATTTATTTCGTGTTTGTGTATCTTTCTCTACATATGATTTTGTAACGACCTGTTTAGTCGTTTTGAGCAGCAGATTTATTTCTGGAAAAACTGGCTAAGATTACGGACATCACGACGGACCGTCATAGGCACGACGGCCCGTCACAGATGTCTCGTTTCAGCATACTTAGAAATTCTGAAATTGGGTACTGAAAATCGACTCTCTGTAATCGGTGACGGACCTGCAGGACGTGCCGTCACATCCACGACGAGCCGTCGTAAGCTCCCGTTGCAAAACACTTCAACTCTTGAGAAATTGGTACGGGAAACGAGT
>NC_028648.1:47875074-47895833 GCF_001406875.1 Solanum pennellii | reverse complement strand
GTTCTTGTGATGATGACTTCCAGATTTTGGGGAATTAATAGATGTTGATTTGTTTTATTTAATGAGTTTAAGTCTTCCGCATTATTTTCTGTTGATATATGTTAAAATGATAAGGGTTAGATTGGTTGGTTCGCTCACATAGGAGGGAAATTGTGGGTGCCAGTCGCGGCCCCGGTTTTGGGTCGTGACAGATTTCTCTTTTCTTCTTCTTCTTCTTCTTCTTCTTCTTCTTCTTCTTCTTCTTATTCTTCAAAATTTAATTTTTATTCAAATAACGATCTTCAAATATTATTCAAAAAAGAAAAGAGATAACAATCTATAAGTTTCATATTTTCAAATCAATTTATACATATGTTGCACGATTTTCTCCCAAAATAGCACAAGAAAAATAATATAAAGACCCAAAAATTGTACAAAATTGTATGTGCAAATTTAGATTTAAAATCTATAAAATTACAATAGGAAGAATTCACCATTGATGACCATAAAAAATTTCAAGCTTTTCCATTTATTATTTGGGTTTTACAAAATTATGATGAGTTTGAATAAGTTGTTCTTCCATATTATTGAAAATAACAATTGGAGTTTATATCTTAATTTTAAGGGAGATTGATTATGTTTAACATTGATTATAGGAGAAATTTCAAATTAAAACTCTTAAGAGATGAAGATTTTGGAATTGTTCTGCAACTATATTAAAATTGAATTAGATTTGTTTCATAATTATATTAAAATTGAATTAAAATCATGGACTATACTTTTATAATACATATTTCAAATATATCCTCTTCTTTGTGATACCAATTAGAATAACCTAGGTAATTCACGTATATTCTCTTCTTTGTGATACCTATTAGAATAAATTAGGCAATTCACTTATAATATATTTATAATACAGGAGCAACACATATTTAATACTTATTAAAAATATATGTATTAAAATTGAATTAGATTTTTTTTCATGATTGTATTAAAATTGAATCAAAATCATGAACTATTCTTTTATAATACATATTCAAAATATATCTTCTTCTTGGTGATGCCAATTAGAATAATTTAGGTAATTCACATGTATCCTCTTCTTTGTGATACCAATTAGAATAGTTTAGGTAATGCACTTATAATATATTTATTCTACAGGAACAACACATATTTAATATATATTACAAATATCACCTATTTCTTGATAATATTAATCAAAATAATATATACAACTCGTATAATACATGTTATATATGTTCACAAAGATATGTTTAATTCATTTTGTAGATCATTCTCTTGTTTTTCGTTGATTATGGTTCTCATCCATTCTTGATTTTCTATTCTAATTCAACTTAAATATTGCGTAATGCAATTTTAATACAAATTTAATTAATCTTGCAGTTTTTTTATTTATTTTTTTCTATTTGATACTAGTTTAATTCATTATTGATATAAGTTTATTCACCATATAAATTAATGTCTTTTCTTTAATTAGATATTTTTTATTCATGTTTAATTGTTTCTTCTAATTCAACTTTAATATATGCGTAATACATTTTCAAAGACAAGTTTAATTCAACTTCTAAATTTATTGGTTGATATGTTACGATTGAATCACTTGGTTAATTTATTATTGATAGAAGTTTTATTCAGTTAACAAATAGAAGAATGTTTATTTTTTCATTTTCTACATTTGACATTCATGTTTAATTTTCTTCTATTTCAACTTTAACATGGATTTAGTGCATTTATACTTCAATATAATTCATTGGAAGTTTATTATGTGTCTCATTTTTTAAGACTAGATATCTGGTCTAATTAATTATTGATATACATTTTATTCAATCTAAGATCATCGATTTTTCTACGAAAAAAGTAGAGAGAAAAAGAGAAAAAAGAGCAACATAAGTAGACGGAGAAAGAGAAACAAAAAAGAAAGCGTGGAAAAACTAGAGATATAGAAAGTTAGAAAGAAATAGAGGGAGAAAGAGTGAGAAATTAAAAAAAGCGAGAGACAGCGAAAAGTGACAAATTTAAAAGCCGATAGAGAAAACCAAATCAAATAAAACATATAGTATTGTTATATAATGTTACAAATGGTAATAATTTAATAATATATTTAAAATAAGAAATTATTTTTGAAAAGAGATCAGCTCAATTAATTAATCCTTTTATTTTCAGAGGTTGAAGCTTATTTTTGTTACAAAATTAACTGTACATTAATATTTAGTATTAAAAGTAAAATATCTAATCACTAAAACTAATTTATTTGATTAATAAAAAATAACCCACTTCTCAAACCCCGCCATCCTCCCCCATTCCACACCTTATTACCAACACCCTCTCTGCCAAACCCCACTATCCCCTCTTCCAAAAAAGAACCTTAGCCTTCTCCATGTTTTGAACCCAAATAACTTAGAGAAAATTAAATTAAAGGTGTCAAATAAGTCTTGGTTTTATTTTTGGTGATAGATTGACCAAGAGCTTATCAAATCCTCTTTAAAATGTTATTAACTAAATTTGGGACCAAATTAACATTTCAAATATTTTCTCAATGTTTTATAAAATACAAAAAGCACTTCATTTTTGAACTTTTATAATTCAATGCAAATCATTTTTATTTTTTTTAATCTTCTCCCAATGTTCTCTCTCTCTCTCTGTTTTGTTCTTATTCTTTTTCCTTTTTCAATCTTAAAATCCGACTAGACTATCCTCATTATCTTCCTCTTCCTCTCCGACTATCACCATTATTTTCCTCCTCATCTCTAGTTGTGAGTCTCTCTTCTTTCTGAACTGAAACCGCAATCCACTTAAAATGAGTAAGTTATAACATCTTACTTATAGGTTTGGGCAACAAAATGGTCATGTGTGTCAACATAAGATTCATCTGTGGCAACATAGAATTCACCTGTGGCAGCATAGAATTCATTTGTGGCAAAAATTGATATATTTGTGTCAACATATGATTTATCTGTGGCAACATAAGATTTATATGTGGCAACTAAAATTTCATGTGTGGCAATAGTAGATACATATGGGGCAATATAATGTTAATTTATGGTAACATACTATCAATCTGTGGTAACAAAATGTTAATATTATTTTATAATGAATTGTAAACTCTCGATCTTTTTTATTTACCTTGTGGATGAAATGATACAAGAAGCTTCATCCATGACAACAACTCAATCTTTTATTGGTCTTGTTTCCTCTTCTAACATCAAATGTTCTCTTTGTATATGCGAAGAATGTGAGCAACAATATTATTATTTTATTAGTAGTGTTAAAAAACTCACTGATATTTTTAAGGAATTGTCTGATAATATTGATGTCCAAAGATCCATGAAGAATTCACAGCCTTTGAAGTGTATGAGGTTGAAAAAATATATTTCCCAAACACTTTATATAATTTGTGAGATGAAAGAAAAGGAGAAGAAGAAAATGGAGGAGAAGGAGAAGGAGAAGAAGGAAAAGGAGGAGAAGGAGAAGGAGTTGAAGCAGAAGGAGGAGCAGAAGGAGAAGGAGAAGGAGAAGCAGAAATAGAAGGAGGATAATGAGAAAGAGAAGGAGAATCATAAAGAAAAATCCAAAGCAAAAATGAAAGAAAAAAAAGTCGAGGTCGTCATTTGTGATGTGAAGTGACAATATCCATTTGAAAGTTTTAACATTGACAGCGAGGGTCCAACTGAACTAATGTTAGCTTTCTCGCAATGGATAAATGAGGGTCTTTACAAGCATCATTCAAAAAAGTAAAGTCGTTAAACTATTATTTGTATTTCTTCTTGTTGTCCATTAAATAACTCTTTATAATGATTACATAACTGCAGAAGGGACAAGGATGATCACTAATTAAACTATCACTCGAAACTTGGTTTTGACCAACTTGATTTCGTAGTTGCATTTCCAAAAAATAAGGACTGATTCTACGTAATGTCTCAACCCAATAAGTGATGGACGGATTAATACATGAATATATTCAAATAAATTGATACATAGATACGCTTGTTTGATCCATTTTTTCAGTACGTGGATGTCATTGTTTACTATTTGCGCAAGAAGTTGATGCAACAGAGTCATTCTAAATATCAATATACCACTATTAGTTGTTTTTTCAAAACATATATTGACAATGCTAGGTCTGTTCTTGAATATGAGGATAAAATCGTTGGCATTATGAAAGGGTTTTATTATAGCTTGTGGATTGCCTTGGCACTTGACTGATGATGTTTATGTCCCTGTAAATAGTAATTGGAATTTCCATTGGGTCTTAACAGTCGTTTCATTGAAGGAAGGATAAATAAAAGTATATGATTCGATGTCCTCATCTAGGTCTAATAGAAAATTTCCCTCCGAGATTCTAAAGTTGTCTATAATGTTGCCAAAGTGCCTTGAGTTAAGCGAATTTTTTAAGCAAACAGAGAGAACCGACTAGTTAGTTCTTGAATGTTACCAAGGAAAGAGCAAGTCTCATCCATTCGCTTAACTCAAGGCACTTTGGCAACATTATAGTATAGCCTAACAAGAAGGTTTAGGGTTTAGGGTTTAGTCAGATACGTTAATAGTATAGCCTAACAAGAAGGTAGTAGTCTGTAAGTATCACATTATTTTTTTTATCTTACGACTATCAAAATGTGATGTTATTATTTCTAATTGATGATATATCATGCAGAGATTGTGGACTTCTTGTCGCTGCATACGCTGAGTTTACAAGTGATGGACTAGAAGTACCATCTTGTGGACTTAGTGTTGAATCCCTTCGCATGAGATATGCTTCACTCCTACGGAAGTATGAAATTTTAAAGGCTCGAAATGGCCATGTGAGTAACAATGAAGACCCACAGAGGCCTAGAACTAAAAAAGCAAAGATTGATGAAAATGTTGTGGTTACCACCATTGATTAGATAGGTGGTTATCTATGTCATTGTGAATTACTTTTTGTCGATAAGTTGTATAAAACAATTGGTGAAGTGTTAATTTTTATTTATAATATTAATATAAATGATATTTATGATTATTTCGATTTTGTCATAATAAATGTCAATTATGATGGAAAGAAAGAAATGTGGTGTTTGTGGCAACATATATAATTTCTGTTGTAGAAAACATCACATAATTATCTGCATGTGTACCAAAAGAAAGGATACATGTGACAACATATTTCAGAGAAATGAGATATGTGTTAAGATATGTCACAGAAAGGATATATATGATCCAACATAACGAATATATGTGACAACATATGTCACACTTTGAATTGTTAAAATTCAAAAAAAAAATAAAATTTTTTTAGTACAATCGTCCCTTCGTTTCCCTCTCTCCCATCTTCTATAAAAGTCGTTTCATATTCCAAATTTTATTTATTTTTACTAATATCTGTTTTTTTTCTCTTTTTTCTTTTTTTCTCTCTCCATTTTTCCTTCATTCACATATGATTGTTTACTTGCGATATTCCTCCATTATTATCTATGGTAGTCTATTGCAATCCTCTTCTATAACAAAGTGTCGTTGTCCTCATCATTTCTAGTTTATCGTTTATAGCTTCTGTTGTAATATTTAATTAGGGTTTGAAACGATTACTTGTTTTTCCTGTTTTCAATGGATTTATGACTTCTTTTACTGAGTAGTTGTTCTTTTTGAAATATTTTCTAATTTTAAAATGCTTCATTTTTAGTTTGTTGGATAGGTTTAAGCGAGGGTTTTGTTGTTTATTTGATGTTTCATGGGTGACATTGATCGTATTTGTTGTTTGTGTTGTTGTATATTGTGTTGGGTATTGTGTTGTGTATTTCAAAAATCTAAACTTCATTTATAGGTTATGTGTGACATTCAAAAATTTTATTTTTGTGGTTGCAGATTAACAAATATAATGACTCCTGTCAAAAGAAAAATTGATACAACTAACATAACAAAGATCCAGATGAAACCTAGGACTAAAATTCCTAGGAAGAATAATGAAAATAAGACTCTTTTAGAAAAACTTGCATCTGAAGCAGTTTCATCTTCTCAAGTAGAATCAAAATTTTCTCAAAAAGAATATGAAGAAAGAGAAAAATAAAAAATGAAGTTGTTGATGATGGAGAAAAAGCAAAAGAAGTTGGGAGGATAAAGGAGAAAATAGAGAAGTTGTTGAGGAAGAAGAGGAAAAAAACCAAAAGTTGAGTAAGAACAAGGAAAAACACTAGAAATAGTAAAGGTGGGAGGAGGAAGAAATAGAGAAGTAGTTGTGCATGAAGAAGAAAAAATAAATGAAGTTGATGAAGAAGAACAAAAACTTCATGAAGTTTGCAATGCTACTAATGATGATGGATTAAAATTACCGGCGCAGACAATTTCCCTGTGCATTTGCAACCTAAAGCTAGTGGTGCTAAAATTATTAGGCCACTCTTGGGAAAATCTCTTAACAACTTCAGGGCTATCCTCAAGAGAAAAAATTTGGAAGATTTTTGTAGAAATAGTTGTTTCTGTCATTTTCTTGATTTACCCAATGATACAACAGCATGTTTTCAAATGACCATGGTTTATGAACTTCTGAAAAGTAGGATCATTTTTCAAAATCCCGAAAAGAAGGATGAGATTGTAATTAATTATTGTGGCATGCCAGTCTTCTTTGACAAAAGAGAGGTTTCCATAGTTACAGGGTTAAAATTTCATCCACCTCTTGAGCCCATCCCTGAATACGTTTTTAAAAAAGAACCTCGAAGAAGAAAGAAAGGAGTAAATAGAAGAAGCAGGACAACAATCACTGTCAACTGAGGAGCAGGACTTGATGTCCCTTGTTGGAAAAAGCTTCAAAAATTCTGACTTAATATATTTGTTGGAACACGAGGATACACCAAGGAAGCACAAGGATTCATTGTGCTTACTTTGGCTAACACATAACATACTTTTGCCGAGAGATTATAACAAAAACATACAATTTAAATGAGTGAATTTCTGTCAGGATATTGAGGCTTTCAACAACTACCCTTGGAGTCATGAGAGCTTTGAATTAACTCTCGAATACTTGTTTAAACCTCTAAGAGCAAAGACCAGTAACTTGTTTGGCTTTCCATGGGCTTTCATAATAAAGATAAATGTTCTTAATATTTTTATATTATATTGAATAATTAAACATTTAATTTGTGACATGTTTTCCTTTTTTATAGGCTTGGGAATTTGAAGTCATTCCTCATTTGACCTATCAAGTAATTGCAGAAGAACATATCTCATCTCCAAGGATATTGATATGGTTGAGATCAAAAACAAAATCTACCAAAGATGTGTATATTCCAGATCTTTTTAACCCTCCTCTTGATGTCGTAAGTTATTAGTATATTACACTATTATGTTGCTACAAATGATTGTTATGTTCCTAAAGATGATTCATCTGTTGCAACATGTGCCAGAAATGTTGCTACAGATTCCCATATGTGTCAACCTATCACACATCTGTATAAACATATGACACATATGTTGCAACATATAACCCATCTGTAGGGGCATATGACTCATCTGTGGCAACATGTGACACAAATGTTGCTACAGATTCCCATATGTGTCAACCCATCACACATCTGTAGCAATATATGACACATATGTGGCAACATATCTACCATATGTAGCAACATATGACCCAAATATTCTTACGGATGACTCATTTTATAATTTTAGGTTCTGCATCCATGGCTTGTCCCAACAGAAATTGCAAATTTCATGTTTAATTACTCTAAGGTTGGTAGAAACCTTATTTGATCCTGTAGTGGATAGAGTTAAAATAGAATTAGCTGGAGCAATCAAAAGAGACAGAGTAGTTAATAAATTAGTTATTTTTTATGGTATTGATGCTAGTGTTGTTGTTGGTGCTGGAAAATACCAAGAGGCTACCTCTTGTAGAAGATGATGTGGCTTTCTTTGTGAGAATTGCAAGAAACAAGATGAAGTTTTTGCCATGTATCTTCAAACATTGAGTCAAGTTGTCAATGAATTTAAAAACCAGATGGGGGTCAAGGGCATTCTATGAAAGAATGTTCGGCATCCATATACTCCACATGAAAAGAGGAGGAAAGATTCATTTTCCAAGACAATACAAAATCTGAAGAAGAAGATGTTTGGAGAATTGCAAAGGGGCGTAATAGAGGAAGTCAAGGAGTACAAAAAGTTGAATATTTGTAAGTGTGTTATTGTAGTAGAAAGAACCAAAGTCTTGAGTCTGACGAGTGCAAAGGATGTTCGAATAGAATACGACATGCATACTTTTACAGGACAAGATTTCAAGAAAATGACAAGCATAAAAGTTTGGTGGGAAGACTGAGTAATCCTTCAATTCATAATGCACTTTTGTTTTATCTTTTCAATGACTACTCTTCTTTAATCTTTAATAGTTTTTAAGTATATTGAAGAAATCCTTAACCTCATGCGTCAGAGGCATGAAAATACTCAGATTACTATGTTCCCACAGATAGAATCCTGGATCTCAACTTCTATACCAACTTCCTAAAAAGATATAAAGAACTGAGCGATGAGGCAACAACTGTTGGTGGAAGAAACATTAAACAATTAGTAGATAAGTTTGAATGGGACGAAGATATGATTGACTATGTCAGGGGCATTAGGCCATATCCTAGAGGCATGGATTAGATTGGTGCAAAAAGGACTTGGACAGTCATGAACATGAACAATACCCATCACGTGACTCTCGAGATAATTTTGCACTAGGGTCGCATGAATGTTTATGACTGTAAACTGATGGATATGGAATATGCCATGTTCTTGACATACATAAAGCCTATCTTCGAGTTGCTGCCTAAATTATTGAAGCAGATTAGAATAATGAATCATTTGCCCGAAAAGTTTCTCAATGAACCATGGGAATTTAAAGGTCGATTGGATCCCATGGTAAAAAAATGAAATTGGAGCGGCGTGCGCGTCATATTCCCTTGCATTCATTGAGCATTTGGTTAGAGGGACGAAAATTCAACCACCAAAAATCCTGTTGTGGCAATCTAGTTGAACGAATGCAATGGGTTTGGGTTTATGGGATAATTTCTCGGAGCTTAAAGCCTTGAAAATATGTTTGTAATTAAAGACAATGTTTTATTTTATCACTTATACTATTTTATTTTATCTTATATTGAGTGCAAGCACATAGTATCTGATGTGGATAATTCTCATATGAAGCAACATATGTCTCAAATGGTCAAACATTGTTTCATAAGGGTCATTTATAGCGATATTTGAGGCATCTGTAGCAACATATGGATCAAATGGTCAAACACTGCTAAATAAGGGTCATTTGTAGCAACATTTAAGGCATCTATAGCAACATATGGATCATATGTAGCAACATATGCCTCAAATGGTCGAACATTCCTACATAAGGGTCATCTGTTGTGACATATGTGATATATGTAGCAACATATGGATCATATGTAGCAACATATGGATCATATATAGCAACATATGTCTCAAATGGTCAAACATTGCTACATAATGGTCATCTGTAGCTACATATGTGATATATGTAGCAACATATGGATCATATGTAGGGACATATATCTTAAATGGTCAAACATTCCTACATAAGGTTCATCGGTAGCTACATATGTGATATATATAGCAATATATGTATCATATGTCACGACTTTAAAGTACCCCCTAGAAGATGGATCAACCCTTAGGTTAGAACAATTGCATACTTGACCCTTCGGAGGTCTTGTACTAGTCTGGTATCTATAATTCATCGTATAAGACATGAAAAGTAGTATGAAATTAAAACTTTTCACGAGATAAATAATAATAATAAAATATCTTTCATAAATACTAAAGATTATTCTCATCTTCACAAGCCAACATAAAGACACAACTTAAGTATCTTAGGGACACGCCCCTTTACATTTAAAGAAAATACATAATGTCTTAATAGAAGAAACTAAAGAAATAAAGACTATGCCCTAGGATATATGAGGACATACTTAGACTTAAGAGAGACGATTCCCAAGCTCCCCTTCAAACCTTCAACTTACCTCCAACCTATACTTATAAAGTATAGAAAAGTATGGGGTTGGTACAAACATTGTACTAAGTATGCCATATCATGCAAAAAGGCACATTTTAGTAGAAATAAGATTTCATGCCAATTAAGTAAAACCTTCATGAATATAGAAGCAAAACAACATATGAATCATCATTTGACACATATAATGGAACTTCCGTAATTTTAGCACAAAGGATCACTTTATAGTGAACTCAAGCACTTTAAAGTGAGCTCAATTCAAGCCAACTCATAGTGAACTCGTTGCTTTGAAGTTTCTCTAACCTAGGTTATCCTAAGATTCACTAAGGTAATACATGAAGGAACCACCCACTCAATTCCTTCAATGCACACCTAAGTGATCCTCAAGACTACCCATTATAGGCTTACTTTGTATGGGTAATTAGTCACATCTTATAACTAGACATTTAGAGAAAATACTTGCATTTATATCTTTACATAGGTTCCCCTCTCCAAGGGGACTTGCAAGTTACACAAAGTGCAACGTTAGAATAGCATCCCATACTACTACTCCCACAATGTGCTCCTTGAGGATTCCATGAGATTAGGTACACCACATTCATCATTCATAAACTTCATTAAACAAGACATAATATTAACATGCTTTCTTAACTTTAAACATTAGATTAAATAACTTCACTTTCTTTTCATAATGTCACATTCATACAATACATATAAAGACACACCAAGACTTCCCTTTCAAGTGTCTACTTGTGCAATGGATAAATAGTGTCCCATATCACCACCTACCCTAAGTAGTACACTCTTTAGGAGCCTTATTTCATTAAATTCTTTTGTGGGGGATGGATTTAGCCAACATAGACCATGAGAGCTAGACACGGAATCACGATATTAACCCCTATCGGATGAGAGATCCCCACTTGCCTAGGGTAGGGTGTTTCAGTTATCCTTTACATGGAATCTCCAATAGCTACACCTATGCGGTGCATAGTTAAGGGATAAGGAGATTTATTCTAAGTAACTTATTCTCTACTAACGAGGAGTACTCATCTCAAGAGGTACATTTGGTATAACATCTCTACTCACAACGTGTAACCACCTCTTCTTCATATCCTCTAGGTGCTAAACATAACTTCTCCATGGAGTATTAAACATTCATTAATATAGGTTATGGAATAACTTATTGGACACCACATCTCAACTCACGAAGTGTATCCATCCCACAACCTATCTTAGAAAGATCTTGGGATATAGTGAGGTTGCTACTCGACACTACATCTCAACTCATCAAGAGTGTTAACCCCAAGACTCCCCTTTTCATTAATTAACTTCATTAATTCATTCAAGTGTGTGTGTGTACATGTGAGTACACCTTTTATGTAAGCACCATTTTCATAACGCTGACTCCTAAACGTATTCATAACTTCATTCGTCATGCATCACACACTAACATACTTCACATAAACATATACTTCACTTAGACATAGTTCTACAATTCATACATAACAAGCTTCATAAAACACATCAACAAGAACATCATCATTATCATTTTACTTCACATACTATGCCTTCATGGTCGTATTCACAATACACAAGTGAATTCATATACTTCAAGTAAACACCGACACCAAAGGTGGACCATACCACTCAAGAGCATTTCACCATAAGAAGTAAAAAATATAACCAACTTACCATTTATCAGAGCTTTCACCACCTTTTAACAATTTCTCCAATAATTCATCATAAAATAACCCTTATGGAAGTAACTAAATCACAATATAAAGAAACCATAACTGTAACACTCCCTAATCATGCTCATTATACCCATTTCATAAGCTAATAGTTGATCAAAAGCATAAACATGGTCATTGGGGTTTTGACATTTAGATAATCATTTAACACTAAAAACAACTTATATAATCATTAAAACATTTTCATACAAAGACCCATTCTTAGAGTCATGGCGTAAGGAAATTTGAAGTTTGAAACTCTTTTTGTAATCTCTTTGAAGTGGCTCCTAGAATGAAAGAAGGTTCAACAATTACTACCATACCTCAATCAGAATAAACCAATGTATTTTTGATGAATAAAAAGTCTTCAACCAGACCTTCTATTCCTTCCTTGGATTCTAGCTTCTATTTTGTTTGAGAGAATCTTTCCTGAGGGAGGGTTTTTTTTTAAAAAAAAATGAAGTCTAAAATTAGTCCTTAGTGTTTGAAACCTCTTAATATACCTAAAAGACCTTAAAAGTATCAGCCATGGTTCATAAAAGACATGGGGTGAATTTACAAAACACCCCAAGCCTTGCAAAAAATGTGACAGCTTTACCAAACGACGAACCCCAACAACTGGGCGTCAACTGAACGACTTCCTGTCTTGTTGGGCGTTGTTTAGTTCAGAGGTTGGCTCCATGGGGGTTAAGCTTCAACCACAAAGGGTGGATGTCCGCCCCAAAAGACGGCCCGTCAGCAGGACTACGGTCCGTTGATGCTAGGGCGTCCGTTGTCTAGTTTTGACAGCTTGGTTGCCAAGTCTTGGGTCCTCCTCTAGGACCCCTTGTGGGTCCTACGTGGAGTCATACTCGAAAGTTGAGCCCCTAAAAATAATAATATTGGTATTAGGAACCTCCACCATCAATTGCAACCAAAATAAACACGTAAAACTTACTAAAACACATAAGGACATACAAGCACATTCTTTCCAAGGAACATCTTCCGAACGTTGTGGACATTCTTGGACGTTTGACCTCCAAACATCATTAAATTTAAACACTGCCTAAGGACATCATCATAAATCATTTTAGGACTTTAGAGCCTCATCACACTCATGCTTGGATCTAGCTCAACCTAGTTTGTTTTAGTGTGTTACATCATATGTAGCAACATATGTCTCAAATGGTCAAACATTGCTACATAAGGGTAATCTGTAGCTACATATCATTTGTAGAAACATATATCTCAAATGGTCAAAAAGTGCTACTTACGGGTCATCTATTGCAACATTTAAGGCATCTGTAGCAACATATGTCTCATATGTTACAACATATTCTTTATGACGTCAATAATAGGTTTTTCAATTTCTTGTAAATCGTTGTTCCAAGTGTGCTATATAACTATCATATGGATTTACTCGGTATTTGTACAATGAACTAGTGAGATGATAGTCTTTCTAAATATAATTGATATAATCAAATAAAAGTTTTTCTATTGGACCATAATTTGTTACTTAGACATGTTGTATGACTAATATTTTTTTTACATATCGAATTAGGTGACCATTTAGTTGAATTAACCCCCAAATGACACATTTTATGATTTGCATATATTGTCACATATATCATATCTGTTGCAGTTTTGCCAACATAACTTGCATATGTTGGAACAGATGAAATATCAAGGAGGGACTAATCGACGAATTGATTGATTTAACAATGGAAAAGTTGCAAGTACTTAATGTTTCCACAAATTTAATTCAAAAATTAGTACAAAATAAGTACATATGATGCCAGATAATTCGAAAATAAGTACATAAGATAAAAAAGACAATATTTTCACCATATGTCATATGTTGCCAATAATTCGAAAATAAGTACAAATGACAAAAAGACAACATTTTCACCATATGTCATATGTTGTCACATATTTAATTAATCACATACAGTCGTATGAGGAAGAAATTTAACTAGATAATCTTGTTTTGAATTAGAACTACACAATTCACACCGAATATCGTCTTCATCGTCGCTTTCCCTGGGACAACCATTCCTGCGGGAAATTTGATAGGGTTGATGAATAGTGAAACAAATGGTGTCTTTCTCCCAACAAATAAGTTTCTGACACCCACATTTGATTTAAAATGTATCGCAAATTGTGTCGACATGTTCTCACTATTTTAGGCTCGATTTTTTTCATGTTGGGGATGTACATCAAGCCTTCTCTAATAGATTCACCGCCTTCAAAGAATGAAATTATGGAAAGCACATGGGATGCACCAATGTGGCCACCGCCTGCTACTTGTTTAACCATTCCCAATGCAGTTAGATCATTACGATTGAAAAAATCATACTACAGAAGAAATAACCATATAAAATACAAAATACGTTGACGAAAATGTTGTTGGAATTAATGCATCAATATTTAGTCTTTCCAAATTGTCTCTTAGTTTTTCACGAAGTCTCTTTCAAATTTTGTAGTACATGTATCTAGTAAATTGTGATACATGTATTTAGTTATTTGTGCAAAACTATTTGTTTTCTATTTTGAGTGGTATAAATAGTGATGTGGTTGATGATTGTAATCATCTCCAGTGGCCTTAAGTAGCCTATAATAGACTTGAGCATTCTCTAAAGATACTATTTTCCTTCCATATTTCTTCCAAATTGGTATCAAGAACAGGTTTTCGTTCTTAATCTGGGTTAGGTGAAGAAAAGAATATGGCATCCAAAACAAATGAAGGTGTTGATTCTTCAGTTGTTCTTACTCTATTTTTTGATGGAACTGATTTTGAATACTAGAGGTAAGAATAAGAACACATTTGGAAGCTGAAGGTTCGTGGACTATTGTTGCAAATGACTTTAAAGAGACAGACAACGATGGTGATCTTATAGCAGCAGAGATGAAAAATCTTGAGGCTAAGTATCGCCAAGATGCAAAAGCCTTGAGCAAAATCCAAATAGGAGTCTCAAGAGCATATTTTGCAAAAATTTCTACTTTTGAGACTGCAAAGGAAGCTTGGTATTTTCTGGAAACTAAGTGCATGGTGACGAAAAGGTATGCAATATAAATCTTCAAAATCATAGAAGAGACTTTCAAAATTTAAAGCTGATAGAATCTGAAAAAATTGATGAACATTGCACAAGAGTCATGAATATTGTTAATGAAATGAGAAATCATAGTGATACAATTTCTGACCAGCATGTTGTGGAAAAGATTCTAATTAGTGTCACAGAAAAGTATGAGTACATCGTTGCTATCACTCGGGAGATGAAAGATCTTTCTTAGCTTTCCATCAAAGAGATAGTTGGATCATTTCATGCACGCGAGAAGCGAAGATTTTTTCGTGAAGATCAACCCAAAGAGACGACTTTCCAGTCTAAAACAAATGAGAATTCTCAAAATTTCTCAAAAATCAACAGAAGAATAATTACAAGCCAAAAAAGAAGCGGGATCATGATATTTCTTCCGAGAAGGTTGAAGAAAAAGGTGAGAAAAACTCTAGTCTTTTTTGTAAAGTTTGCAAAAAGACTAATCACAATGCTTAAAAATATTGGCACAAAGGCAAGCCCCAATGTAACTTTTATAAAAAGTTTGTCCACGTTGAAAAGGATTGTTGTCACAAGAAACTGGAATAAGCAATTTTTTGTGAAAAACAAGAGGAAGAAAGGGAAGAAAACCTTTTCTTTGCTTCTAAATCTAATTCTTCAACAAAAATAATGAATGGTATGTTGATAGTGGTTGTAGTAATCACATGCCTGGAGATGAAAATGTTTTCCTCTCAATTAATAATACTAAAATGAGAATCGGGAATGGCGCCTTAGTTGATGTTAAAGTTAAAGGCACTATTTCTATCAACATGAGAGGAAGCGGTAAAAAAATTCATGATGTTCTTTATGTTCCTGACTTGGAAAAAAATTTCTTAGTGTTGGTCAACTCATGAAAATGGTTATTATCATATGTTTAGATATAATTATTGGAGGATTTATGATAAAATTGAGTCAAATCAAGTCATTTTTGAAGTAAAGATGATAAAACAAGCTTCCCTTTGCAATTTCATTACAATGCATTAAAACAAAATGTAAATGATATGTCTTTGACACAAAAGATATTGTCACTTGAATTTTCATGGTTTAAATCTTCTCAAGCAAAAAGACATGGTGCAAGGTCTTCCTGAGATACATACTGAGGTGGATCCATGTGAAAGTTGTGTAATGGAAAAGCAACATTTGAAGTCTTTTCCAAAAGGGGTGTCTTGGAGAGCAAGTGTACATTTGGGGCTAATCCATACCGACATTTGCGGATCAATGAAGACTCCTTCTCTTGAAATTCAAAGGTATTTTCTAATCTTTATTGATGATTTCTCAAGAATGCCTTGGGTTTATTTCTTGAAAGAAAAGTCAGAAGCATTTGCTACATTCGAGAAATTCATAGCCCTTGCTGAGAATCAAAAAGATTGCAACATCAAAACCATTCACAGTGATAGAAGAGGTGAATACACAGGTGGAGATTTGACGAATATTGCAAAAATGAAGGCATTCAAAAGCAACTTATAGCAGGGTATACTCCTCAACAAAATGGTGTATCTGAAAGAAGAAATAGAACAATTGTTAAAATGACCAGAACTATAATGAATGAGAAAGGGTTGCCAAAATATTTTTGGGAAGAAGCAGTACACATCCTTAACAAGTGTCCAACAAGAGCACTAAAGGACAAGATACTAGTTGAAGCTTGGAGTGGAATTAAACCTTCTGTACGTCATTTTAAAATTTTCGGGTGCATTTGTTATGCTCATGACCTGATGAGAAAAGAACAAAATTGGATGAAAAAAGTCAAAAATGTATATTTCTTGGTTTTATGTGACAAAAGGATATAGGCTTGTTGATTTCAAAACTAACAAACATGTTGTTAGTAGAGATGTAATTTTTGATGAAAAAACAACATGGAATTGGGAGGATAAAAAGTTCGAGAGTACTTCTATCGTATCTTCAAATCAAGAAGAGGATGAGAAAGATGAAGATGTCCCTCAAGGAGAAGAAATCCCAGATTCAGATGATTAAAAACCGCCTCCAAGAGGAACAAAAATGTTGACTGACATTTATCAGAGATGTAACTTTGCCGGTGTTGAGCCAGAAAATTATGAAGAGGTATTAAAACATGATGTTTGGAAGAAATCCATTGAAGAAGAAATTCGGATGATTGAAACAAAAAATACTTGGGAGTTTGTGGCTATACCTAGAGAAAGAGAAGTTGTAAGTCCAAAATGGATTTAAAAAATCAAACTCAATAAGGAAGGATATATTTAAAAGCACAAAGCAAGGTTGGTTACTCGAGGCTTCACGCAAAAGCCAGGTCTATGGTCATACCATTAGCAGCAAATGAGAAGTTTAGAAAAGATGATGGAGAAAATGAAGCTAATAGCTCACTTTATAGGAGCTTGATTGGAAGTTTTCTATATCTTAGTTCAACAAGGCCAGCTATTATGTTTTCTGCTTGTTTATTATCCAGATTCATGCAAGAACCAAGCCAAGTACATTTTGGAGCTGCAAAGCGTGTTCTACGCTACTTGCAAGGAACAATGGATTATGGGCTAATGTACAAATTTGGTGAAGATTGAACTTAATTGGTTATTCTGATAGTGAATGGGCTGGAAGTATAGATGACATGAAGAGTACTTTTGGTTATGCTTTCTTATTCGAATCAAGTATTTGTTCTTGGTTATCAAAAAGCAAAGTGTTGTTGCCCAATCAACTGCTGAAGCATAATATGTTTTAGCATCTAAGGCTACTTCTCAAGCTATTTGGCTTAGGAGAATATTTGACGACATTGGTGAAAAATAAAAAAGAGGGATTGTTCTGTATTGTGATAACAAATCAGCAATTGTAATTGCCAATAATCCAGTCAGCATGAAAGATTAAAGTATATTTCCATCAAGTATCATTTTATCTGAGAAGCACAAGAGAAAGGGGAAATTCAGTTGCATTATTGTCAAACAGGAGACAAACTTGTTGACATCTTCACCAAAGCACTTCCTACAGAAAAATTTTGCTATCTTCGAGAACGCATTGGAGTTATCAAGCAAATTCATTAAGGGGGAGTATTGGAATTAATGCATCAATATTTAGTCTTCCTAAATTGTCTCTTAGTTTTTCAAGCAATCTCTTTCGAATTTTGTAGTACATGTATCTAGTAAATTGTGATACATGTATTTAGTTCTTTATGCAAAACTATTTGTTTTCTATTTTAAGTAGTATAAGTGGTGATGTATTTGATGACTATAATCATCTCAAGTGCCCTTATGTAGCCTATAATAAACTTGAGCATTCTCTAAAAATACTATTTTCCTTCCATATTTCCTACAATGTGAATACATACAAAAAACATTAAAATTACCACGCCTTTTCTGTATCAGGCTTTTAAATTCTCCGATGCTATTCTTATTTCCATGAATGAGATGACTTGTTGATTCATCATCCATAAGGTTCAAGAGGAAAGCTAACCAATGTTACCTTCTAATATAAAGAACGTTCATTACCGACTTCATTGAGGAACCTGGAACTGAAAATAAAATTGCTCGGAAATGAAATCAAAGAGCGAAAATTGATTAATACATACATAGCTTAACTTAACCTCATTAAATCTTGTAGGGAGTAGGAAGCAACCCTTTCAACAATAAAATTTACTAGTTCAGTCGGAAGGGATTCAATGTAGTTTTTTCTAGTTGAAACCATTTTTGAGAAAATTAAATGAAGAAGAAGAGAAACAACTTTTGATTACTCCATTCCTTTTGTTGTGTTATTATAAAATGCCAAGAAATTTGAAAGTTGTAAGAGAAGAGATGACTTTTGAAAACAGGATAAAAAATTGAAGAGTCGTAATTTTTTATATTTGTTAAACCAGTTTCAATGACAGTAATTGTTGATTGATTGATTTATTGTTGACCAGACATACAAATCATTATTTTAAAAAATATATTGGGAAAAATACGTAATTATTTGTTAAAAATGTATTTGACATATGTTACGACATTTGCAATATTCTGTTGTAATTTCCAATACATAGTTGACATATGTTGGTACAGATATGTTTAATGTATTATCTAACACATAATTGTCATATGGTGACACAGATAATTTTTTTCAAAGTCAATCACACTATTTATTTAGAGATGACGATCAAATTTTCAAAAATCATTGCAAAACAAAGAAGGCCAACATTTTTCACCGTAAATTTGCAAGGTCTTTACATATGTTTACACATATGACAATTTAATTAATCCCTCATATGAGGAAGAAAATTAACTATATAACTAGTTCTATATCACACCTACATAAATCACAATGCATATCATCTTCATTGTAGTGTCTTCTCGAGGAAAAATCATTCCTGCGATCGATTCGCTCAAATTGATGAACAATGCAACAAAAGGGTGTTATTCCCAACAAACGAGGTCCTGGCACATACATTCCGCATAAAATTTTGCGCAATTAAATTCGACATCTTATCTCTATTACTGGATCAACTTTTTTCATGTTGGCAATGTACATTAAGACTTCGCTCATGGTTTCACCGCCATTGAAGATTGACATTATGGCAAGAACATACTCAGCTCCAGTGTGTCCACCGTCTACTGTTTGATTAATCATTTCCAATGTAGTTTGATTGCTACACTTGAAAAAATCATACTCGAGAAGAAACAACACATTTAAAATGCAAAATTAAAAAAACAGTGAATACAGTCGAAAAATATTAAAAATTATCATGCCTTTTCTGTATAAGGCTTATGAATTCCCTGATGCTCTGCAGATTTTCAGAAAAGAAATGACTTGTTGAACAATCGACCATCTATGATAAGGAAACTTGAGCAAATTTACCTTCTGATATACAGAATGTTCATTAAGTACTTCATTGAGGAACCTGCAGCTGAAAAATGAAATAAAATGATTAAAAGAGGAAATTAAAGAGCGAAAATTGATTAATACTGACATACCTAGTTTAACCTTCATTAAATCTTGTAGGGAGTAGGAAGCAACCCTTTCAATGATAACAATAAGTAGTTCCCTCGGAAAGGAATCAATGGAGTTTTTTTTTTGTCATAGTGATTTTTGAAGATTTCTTATTCATATTGAATATTCAGTGAAATTTGAAAAGTTGGAAGAGAAGAGAAGAGACAAGTAAAAGTTTTCAAATGCATGCACATATTTTTTCCAAAAAACAGTAAAATTTGAAGAGTCATTTTTCTTGAAAGTTGTTCCAATAACACTAATGATATCATCACATTACACGTAAGTATTTTTTTAAAAAATATGTTGGTACAAATTCATTTTTTGTGGTACTTGTAAGATATAATTGACATATGTTGGGACATATGCAATTTTACTTTGTAAGATCTAACACATAAGTGACATATGTTACCACAGATGCAATGTTATGTGTTAAGTAGCAACATATAATTAACATATGTTGCCACAGATGCAATATTATGTGTCAAGTTGATACACAATTGTCATATGTTGCAACAGATGAAATATTTTGTTGTATAGCAACACATGATTGACATATGTTGCCTGTAACAACCTGTTTAGTCGTTTTGAGCAGTAGAGTTTATTCTGGTAATAACTGTCAGGGTCGACGGATTTCACGACGGACCGTCGTGCGCACGACGGACCGTCGAGGGGGTCTCGTTCCAACACACTTAGAATCTGAAAATTTGGGTACTGAGATCGACACTCTGAACTTCACGACGGAATGGCAGGATGGACCGTCGTTGGCACGACGGACCGTCACAAATCTTCCCACAGAATTAACTCTCTGAACTTTGTGACGGACATGCAGGACGGACCGTCACAGTCGTGACGGACCGTCACAGACTGCGTAACCCTGACTGGGTCGGATTTCTGTTAAAGTTTTTAAAGGGGCGTTTTGGACTATTCATGCTTATAGTTATAAAATTAGTGGATTAATGTTAATAATTCAATTACTTGGGGGTTAAAGGAGATAACCTTGAAATAAAAAGTGGGTTATTTTTATCATCTTTTATACTTAATTATATGACAATTAGGGTAAAAGAAAAA
>NC_028648.1:47837541-47875000 GCF_001406875.1 Solanum pennellii | reverse complement strand
AGAATGAACCTTGAATTATGCTAACATACTCAGATTTTAAAGAAACCTATTTCCCAAAAGAGTATGGTGTGGAGGCTTGAGTCCTCATAGATGTGTTTGGTGTTGTTATAAATGATTCTTATACTTGTTGCTATCACCTGTTAAGCATTTGGTTGGTTTTATGTTATTATCTGAAATATATTGTTTTCTATTTTGAGTTGGCCCTACTTGTATTTGTTTTTCTTTGTTAATTGTGGAGGGCAGAAAACGTGCCATCGTCTTCAACTCAACCGCAACTCTAGCCAGTCTTCATCACGTAAGATCTCAGGGTGAGCTAATGCTTCTAGCTTGGACTGGATCTTCTCCTTCATGTCTTGATGCCTTGAAGTTCCGGCATGGACTAGATGTTTATTTATTTTATCTTCCTAGATATTCTTAGATTTAGTAAATTGAGGATAGATGTTCTTGTGGTGATGACTTCCAGTTTTTGGGAACAATAAGTATTGAGTTTTTTAGAAGTTATTTAATTGATTTTCATTAATGAGTTTTAAGTCTTCCGCATTATATTTTGTTATTTATGGTTGAAATGTTGGGGTTTAGATTGGTTGGTTCGCTCACATAGTAGAATAAGTGTGGGTGCCACTCGCGACCCGTTTTGGGTCGTGACATTGCCACACATGAAATTTTATGTTGTAACTGGAAACACATAATTAAATAAATCACACATTATAAATAAATAAAAATCACATAAGTTGATTCTAAATAAGATAAGAAGACAGGGATCATCCTCAAATAAGAAGAAGATTCATTAAAATTCAACAACACTTCTTATGGAGCATTTCGATTTAGGCATGTAGTTTTTTTGTGGCTAATGTCCCTACATACGGAACAGTTATTTTTTCTTGTTGGAAATGATTCACCAACTCCACATTGTCTCTTGTATCTCCTTCTTCCGGGTTTACTTGAATCAACATATGGAGGAGGTACTTCTCTCTGTATGATATCCAAAGGACAATCCAAAAATCTTCAGGTGGCACCGGGTGAATTTCCTGACAATATGTCATTATGTATTTTTACACCGAATAATATAGAAAAGATTACTCTCTAATTTCCAAAATCGGCACCATGTTGGGATTGAAGCGCTGCCATGGCATGTGGCCAAAGTATTTTGTCCAAGTCATGTACAAGTTCTTTGTAGATCCAAGTAGCAACATCACCATGACCAGTGACACTTAACTTGTAGTTAGTGATTTGATGAGCCAACAACTTGTTTCATGCGTTAACATACTCCGATATTTGTACAGTGCACCAGCTACATACGTGTATGGTAAAATAACAATGCAAATCTCCTGATTATTTCATCAAATAGAGAGACAATGAGAAATTCTCTTTCAACATCAAACATAGTATTCACCGGCTCCGCGATGTTTGACATCGTAATGTTATATCTACACCACAAAAAATAAAAATCAAACAAAACAAAAAATAAAAATAAAAACGCAAATGAGATGGTACTTATTTCCTAGGAAAAATGCCCTACTTCATGTGTGGAATCCAATACGTTAAAGAGCTTCAACCACCTTTGGTACCAAATCTCTTATTTGATTGAAATGGTCATTGAACTCACATCTATCGTACTTCTTTGTTGATTTATAAAAATGGGACACTACCTTCTAATTTTGAATGTTATTTCGAATATTTTCCCCAAATGTCTCATGCAACAACCATAATGAGATGCAGGGTATATTCTCATAACCATCTTTCGAATACTTAGATGCATATTAGAGATAATGCACAACTCATCGGTATCATCTACAAAACTTCTCATATTTTTAAAAAAATATTCATATGAGGCATCACATTCCTTGTCCACGACATATAAAGCCACTGAAAATATATTATTTTCAGTGTCTTGTGCCACAATCGATAACAAAACTCCTCCATACTTGCTCCTCAGGAATGTGCCATCAACTGCAATTACTTTTCTCATTTCTTGAAAATTAATTATCCAAGCAGTATATGATACAAAGAAGCAATGGAATCTACCATTTTCATCGAGCGAAAATGTCGTCTTTCTTCCTTGATTCGCAACTTCAAGCATATAAGGTACGCATTAAACACTACAGACCCGTGCTCATGTGTTCCCCTAAGATTAGACTTAGCATGCTCCATGCCCTTAAAAATCTTCCAATAGCTTACCTTACAACCCAATTCTTAGTGGAGTTGATTTGACGTGTCTCTTGTGGATGGACCTTTACCATTGGAAAACCTATTTCAAAGTACTTACCTATGACTTTTGTCGTGACATGGGGATTATGGCTTGTGAGATGCTCTGAACCACACGTATAGTACTTTTAGTAGATTCTAATGGAAAGTCTGTCGCTACTTGTAAATATCACAACCCTCATCCACCAATTGCAATCCAAATATAAACATTAAAGGAAAATACATTACGAGAATTGATCATCTTTTTCAGTCTAAAATCTTTTTTCTAGCAAGCTATTTTCAGTGAATTCGCCAGTTCTTGCTTGTTCTTGAATGTCATTCCCTTATAGAAACATGTTTCATCATCTAGAACATTATTCAAACGTGAAGATTGAGAAGCACATGGAAGTTGCTGCCAATCATAGGTGTAGGAGGAAAGTTGCTCTCATGGTCTGGGCTTTCAGCTTCACCTTCACCTTCACCTACACCTTCACCTTCACCTATTCCAATTTCATCATCGGGATTATTCATATCCGCGGATCAAATTAATCATTTAACATGTCTTGTTGGCCTTCGTCTATATTATGATCCTTATTGATAGGATTTTCTTCCACGTAGACTCTTAATATGGGTGGTTTCTCTGCTCCTCCCAAATAATCAAGCCAACTAGGTTGATTAATTATTCTAAAAGGTAAAACCTTCTCATTATTAAAAAAATGGGGAATATAACTCATGACAAGATATTTTGGTTTACAATTGTATCCAGACTTTTGCATGACTAAATTGAAGAAATCATCATACAAAATGTTTCTTTCGACATACATCCCTACTGAACCGGCTACTCATTTTTTACTATCCTCCCAACGCCGTATGCATCGATTGTTGTTCTCGATCCATTCACCACAATAATCGATCCCTACAAATAATGACATTGTACCTGTAGAAATTGATTTAAAAACAATTAGTAATTATGAAGAATAAGTATATGTTTCCACATATGGTTTTTTTGTTGCAAAATGTAAGTCTTATGTTTCTACATATGATTCTTCTCTTGTGACAAATAAATCACATGCGGCAACATTTTTGTGTTATATCATATGTTTCCACATATAGTTTTTCTATTGTGAAATATAAGTCATATGTTGCTACATATGACTATTCTGTTGTGACAAATAAATCACATATCGCAACATATTTATGTTATATTATATGTTGCCACATATGGTTTTTATGTTGCAAAATGTAAGTATTATGTGGCTACATATGACTGTTCTGTTGTGACAATAAATCACATGTGGCAATATTTTTATGTTATATCGTAATTTGCCACATGTGAATTTTCTGTTGCAAAATGTAAGTCATATGTGGCTACATATAACTATTTTGTTGCGATTGAAATAACCTTCGGTTGTTACATATAACATAAACATGTTTCCACATGTGATTTTTTTGTAACAACAGAAGAGTCATATTTAGCAACATATAACTATACTGTTGCGATTGAAATAACATTTTTGTTGCTACATATGACTATAATATATTACAATCGTCAATTGTTGCAAAGGTATGTGACCTAATCGCTTATGAATTAATTCCAATTGAAACAGAACAAAATTTGGTGCACTGATTACAGATAAGCTAAATCTGATTCAAGAAGAAGAAAGTTGAAGCACTAGCATCCAGGACCCACAATGTACAAAAAGAAGAATAAGATGATGATGATGATGATGAAGAGAGCGAGAATAAAGGCAAGCAAGCAAACAAAGACAAGAACAGAAGAAGAAGCCGCGGAGGAAGAAGGGGACGATACGACGACTGGAGGCGGGGGAAAAATCTTTTATTTCCCCTTTTGGCTCGATTGTGGCTTTCATTTCCCACCAAAATTGGTTAAATTAGGTTTGGTTTAGTCAATTTACTCCTTTACCCCTCATTTATTTCCAATAAAGTCGGTTAAATTAGGTTTTGTGAATTTATCCTTTTACTCTTCATTTAATTCAGTGGACCAAATTGTCAACTTATAAACTTGAGGGCAACTCCACAATCCTAAATCATTAATCACCTACACCTAATACTTAAGACTTATGCTACCGCCCATTTATTTTGAAACCATATTGTCACCTTTTTCTAAAAAAATCCCAAATAATTTGCTCATATGTATCAAATTCCATGAGAAACTACTCATCAACTACGAAAACTGTGATTCTTCTCAGAATGAGAACAAGTTAAGGAAGTATCCTTTCCTCCAACATTAGTGATCTTGTTGTTTTCTTCTCTTTCAAGTAGAGGTAAGTTTCATAAAAATCACTAAAACTAAGGATGTGTGAAGAATAGTTAAATATTTTACTTATTATATATTTGTGATGAGTTTATTTCCAATTAAAGATCTTTTGTATGGAAAATTAGTCCATATATGCAGAATTAGTACAATTTGTTATTTCGAATGGAATATTTTAAACCTGTATGTTTTTCGTATTTTATGTGCAGTAATGGTGTGAAAATTGTGTATTAAAATTGTGCCAATCAGATTGATGTGAACTAGAACATTATGTGTTGTCTTAAACTGTTCATGAATATATTGTCCCTAAATTGATTATTTCAGCTAATCGATAGTTAAAATCACTGATTGTGCGATTGGTTATTTTTTTGTTCTTCCAATTATCTATGTTTGATGCCATCAATTAGTTTTTGCAGAAACTATTTTCTACTTTTGAGTAATAGTAATTGAGTTCTTATATTGTTAAATAATTTTCTTAATATTGACTAGTAGTAATTGAATTCCTAATAATTTATAGGAGCAATTACTGATACAAGAGTCAATCTTAGACCCTTTTTGTTAGTTCTGTGTATGTTGTTGGAATTAATGAATTCAATTCACACCTTGATATTTAGTAATTCAATATTCTCTCTTAGTTTCTCAAGAAGTCTTTTAAAATTTTGTAATACATGTATATACTAATTTGTAATACATGTATTTAGTTATTTGTTCATGACCTTTGATTTACATTATTACTAGTATAAATAGAGATGTAGTTCATGATAATAGCCTATAATAAACTTGAACATTCTCTAAAGATACTATTTCCTTCCATGTACCCTAAAAATTGGTATCAGAGCAACCTTCGTTCTTAATTTAGGGTTAGGTGAAGAAAAAAAATTATGGCATTCAAAACAAATGAAGGAGTTGATTCTTCAATTGTTCTTACTACATTTTTTTATGGAACTTATTTTGAATACTGGAAGATAAGATTGAGAACACATCTAAAAGCTAATGGTTTGTGGACTGTTATTGTAAATGGCTATGAAGAGCAAGAAAACAATGGTGAACTTTCAGTAGTAGAGATAAAAAAAATCTTGAGGCTAAATACCGTCAAGATGCACAAGCCTTAAGCAATATTCAAATAGGAGTCTCAAGAGCATATTTTGCAAAAATTGTTACTTGTGAGACTGCAAAGCAAGCTTGGGAGTTTTTGGAAATCAAAGTGTATGGTGACGAAAAGATACGCCCTATAAATCTTCAAACTTTTAGATGAGAGTTTCAAAATTAGAAGATGATAGAATCTGAAAAGACAGATGAATATTGCACAAAAGTCGTGAATAATGCACAAGAGCATGAATATTGTTAATGAAATGAGAAATCATATTGATAAAATTTCTGGCCAACAAGTTTTGAAAAAGATTATATTTATTGTTACATAAAAGTAGGAGTACATTGTTGCTATCACTGAGGAGACAAGATCTTTCTAAACTTTCTATCAAACAGATAGTTGGACTATTTCGTGCACACGAGAAGTGAAGATTTTTTCGTGAATATCAATCCAAAGAGACGACTTTCCAGTCCAGAACAAATGAGAATTCTCAAAATTTCTAAAAAAAATCAACAACAGAAGAATTACAATCCAAAAAAGAAGCGGATCGTGATGACTCTTCTAAGAAGGTTGAAGAAAAAGGTGAGAAAAGTACTAGTTTTTTTTTATAAAAATTTGAAAAGGACTAATCACAATGCTGAAATATGTTGGTCAAAGGCAAGCCCCAATGTAAATTTTGCAAAAAAATTGGCCACATTGAGAAAGATTATTGGCACAAGCAACCGGAGCAAACAAATTTCTATAAAGAACATAAGAAGAAATGGAAGAAAATCTTTTCTTTGATTCTCAATGTGATCTTTCAGCAAAAAATAATGAATAGTATGTTGATAGTGGTTGTAGAAATCACATGATTGAAGATGTTTTTATTCAATTAATAATAAAATCACTAATAAAGTGGGAATGGAATATGGAGTCGTAGTTGACGCAAAAGGTAAAGGTACCATTTCATTCAACATGAAAAGGAGCGGTAAACAAATTCATGATGTTCTTTATGTTCCTGACTTGAAAGAAAATTTGCCTAGTGTTGGTCAACTCATGAAAAATGGTTATTCTCTTGTGTTTAGAGATAATTATTGCAAGATTTATGATAAAATTGAGCCAAATCAAGTCATTTTCGAAGTAGAGATGATAAATAAATAAATTTCATTTACAATTTCATTACAATGCATTCAAAAATGAAAATGTAGATGATTCATGTCTTTGGCACGAAAGATTTTGTCAATTGAATTTTCATGGTATAAAACTTTTCAAGAAAAAAGACATGGTGTCAGATCTTTTTGAGATACATACTAAGAATAAAGTAGATAATACTTCTATCATATCTTTAGATGTGTCAAATCAAGAAGAGGACGAGAAAAAGGAAGATATCCTTCAAGGAGGAGAAATCTCATATCCTGAAGATGAAAATCACTTTCAAGAGGAATAAAATTTAGAGTGACATTTATCAAAGATGCAACTTTGACGGTGTTAAGAAAAAAAAGTATGAGGATGCAATAAAGCATGATGTTTGGAAGAAAACCTTGGCATAAAGAATAGGAAGATTGAGAAAAATAATACCTGGGAGTGTGTGGATATACCCAGAGAAAGAGAAGTTGTAAGTCTAAAGTGGATTTGCAAAATCAAACTCAATCAAAAAGGATATATTCAAAAATACAAGAGAAAGACGAAATTCAGTTGTAATTATTGCCAGACAAGAGAACAACTTGTTGACATCTTCACCATGACACTTCCAAGTGAAAAGTTTTGCCATCTTCGAGAAGGCATTGGAGTTTGCAAGCAAATGCATTAAGGGGGAGTGTTGGAATTAATGAATTCACTTCATACCTTGATATTTAGTATTTCAAAATTGTCTCTTAGTTTCTCAAGATGTCTTTTAGAATTTTGTAACACGTGTATCTAGTAATTTGTGATACATGTATTTTGTTATTTGTGCAAGACCTTTAGTTTACATTATTACTAGTATAAAAAAGATGTAGTTGATGATAGAAATTATCTCAAGTGGCCTTAAGTAGCATATAATAAATTTGAGCATTCAGATATGTTGTGGGTACAGTTTTGGTGCTTTTCATTAGATATTGGAACATTAGTGACCAATTTTCTTGAAGTCATGGTTGTTCTGTCCTTTATTGTAATTGTTAATCCAGAAACAATCTTCTAGCAGTTTTTACTTTATTTCTGCTTGTTTCTTCTGATATAAATTAAGTTGTTGTTGTTGCTTCCACAATTTCTTCGGCTATCATATTGATTGTTACTGCTATTGTCCTAATTGTTGTTTGCGGGCTGCGGCTATGGTATAATTTTTTGTTGAGGTTCCTTATCCTGTGATGATAGTAATTGTCAAATATTTTTATGCTGAATACTATTAAACTAATAGATTTTTTCCTCGATTTCAAACTAGAACATAGTTCACTATCCATCATTGTGCCTCTGCTGCTTTTATCTATCGATATTATCTGTTGTTTCAGTGATTAAATTCTTCTTACTTTCAATAATTAATTTTCTCATGGCAGTGACAATTATAATTAAGTATAGATAGTGAGGCAAGAAATGAAGGGATTGGCTTCTCAACCCGAGAACATGGATGGCAGGTGACTAATGCAACTGGTGGCGACTTAAATTCCCTTCATTATCTATGATTAAATAGAGATCTGAGCCTCTATTTCAATTGAATTCAAAACTTTGGTATTGTTATTTTTCCAATTGAGATCCTTATTTTTCAATATGTTAAGTTATGACACATTGACTTTCTTTTCATCTATACTTATCTCTGATGGGCTTATTGAATTATGTTTGAATGATGTCTCCTCAGAGTTGTATTAAGAGAAGAAAATTTTAGATGCTCAAGCAAAAAATTAGTTCTACCTTGCAAAATGCAAAAAAACACAGTGTTTATGTTGATCATTACATATATAAAGTTCTCTCGGTTTTATTTAGATATCTTCCAATATCCAAAGAAATATAAATCCTTAAGTCGGGCATCCTTGAGGATAGCTTAGGACATTACATGTTACTCCCATGGTTGAATATTTTCGCTTTATGTAGATGTGTACTACAAATTAGGCTTACTGATCATTCATTAGTTGTGTAGCAGAGTGTTGTCACGGAGGAAGTTGTTTTTTGGAGTTTTGATGATATAAAAAATCCAAGGACCTTGTAAAGGGACCTGCTTCCAAGTGGAACCATACACACAAACTGCCAGCTGGAGAAAGTAAAAAAGTTGGTGCACAGTCTCCAACAGTAGCTGAAGTGGCAGAAACCTCGTCCAAATGGCATGACTTTAAAGATTGTGACTATTCTACATAAACATATCATCCAATAGTCACAATCTCAGTTTTTGCAACTTGAAAAACATCTCAAGAACTCTTGCAAAGGCTAAGAAAAAAAGTGAAAAAGCATTCCAAAGACAAACTCAAATTAGAAAAAGTTGGAATCTTAGTTGTCTTAGGAGTATTTCTCTGAGTATATTGTAAATTTGTTGCTAAATACATAAAGGACTCGGATCTTTTGGTTTGTTGAAAATTCTAAGTTAGTTGAGTCCAATTGATTTAGTGGGCAACCTTGTGTGTTGCTTAGTCAAATTCTAGGTCATCCGAAGTGTGGTGATTTAGTGGGCAACCTACGTGTTGCTTAGTAAATCCTAAGTTGTGTAGTGGTGATAGCTTAGTGGGCAGAGTGACTTCTGCTTAGGCTCTTCAAGCAATAGATTTATTGCTTGCTGTGAGATTAATAGCTTTTCTCACATTGTTGTAATCGGGTTTCACTCTTGCTTGTGAATATTAGTGAAAACGGGTTTAAATATAGTGTGACAGCTGTTGGTTTTACTCCCTTAAGCAAGGAGGTTTTCATATAAACTGCTTGTGTTGTTTTCTTCTTTACTTATTCTTCGTTCTTACTTTGAGTGTGTCAAGGGACCTTGTCCATTTACAGATATTGGACATACGTATTCTAACAATTGGTATCAGAGAAGGTTCTCTCTAGCTGGTTAACACCAAGAGAGTGGTTCCTGCATCAGAATGGCTGCTCTACTTAACATAAAAGAAGGTCAATCCTCAACTCGACCACCGTGTTTCAATGGCCAGCTCTATAGGTGGTGAAAAACAAGAATTCACGACTATCTTATGGCTGAGGATAGTGAGTTATGGGGCATTGTGTTGGATGGGCCTTTCATACAAACTTTTGAAGTAAAGGACGGTGAAATAACTAGAGTTTTTCTAAAGACTCGTCTACAATACAATGAAGCAGACAGAAAGAATATTGAGAAAGGCTACAAGGCTAAGAAGTTGTTGGTTTGCGGTATAGGTGCTGAAAAATACAATTGTATTTCTGCTTGTGAATCAGCAAAAGAGATATGGGATGGTCTCAGGACTGCTCATGAAGGCATTGATCAGGTGAAGGAATCAAAGGTGGACATGCTCACTTCTCAAAATGAAAATTTCAGAATGAAGCAAGGGGAAATTATCCATGACATATAAACTAAACTTTCCTCCATAACGAATGAGCTACGAAGTCTTGGAGAGCCAATCAGTACTAGCAAGCAAGTTAGGAACGTTCTTCGAATTCTTCTTGAGTCATGGGAAAGCAAGGTAGATGCTATCACTAAAGCCAAGGATCTGAAAATTCTGACGATGGATGCTCTTATTTGAAATCTCAAGACACATGAAATGAATAAAAGTCAAGATTTATCAAAGAAAGAGGCTAAGAAAGACAAGTCTCTAGTACTAAAGTTTACTCCTGGAGAAGAGTCTAGTGAAGAAGATGATATGACCTATCTTACCAAGATATTTAATTAGATCATAAGGAAAATTCAGAGGATTTATAAAAAGAGGGAGTCCTCCTCGAGCTGCTACTACTGGAGACACATGTCACAAATGTGGAAAGGCTGGGCACTTTATAAGGGATTTTTCAATGCTCAAAGCTGAAAACAAGGAGTATCAAAGGCCAATAGGTGAAAAGGACAAACGAAGGGACCTGGTACCTGGCAAAAGTGCCAGAAAAGTTGCAGCTGACTATGTAGTGAAGAAAGCTCTTGCTGCATGGGGAGAATCTTCAAGCGAGTCAGGAGATTCAGATTATCCTGAAGATGCATCCATATTGGTGATTCAAGAGTACGCCAACGTGTTCAATGGAATGTTTGCTATCATGGTTAAGTTAGTTGAGGAAGATGATGAAGATATGGTAACTCTTCTTCACTTTTAGCAAAACTTGAATACGTACTCTGTTAAAAGGTTGAGAAAGTTAGAAAATGTCTTGATTGACTCTGTTATAGATTTAACTACTCAAACGGACTCTATGAACGCAAATATTGACGGTCTTACTAAAAATAGATAGTGATGACCGTGAGAATGTCAGTCATTGAGGAACAACTGGTTGTTCTTGAATCTGAAAAACTAGAACTCAAAAACCAACTGGACTTAATGATTGTAAAATCCAGGAAAAGGAAGGGAGAGTTTACTAGCTTACAAGCTGAACTGGAAGTAAATTTAAAAACTGTTGAGACTCAACTTGCTCTAGCATTGGAAAGAAATAATCATTTACAGAGGAACCTGGTCCATCATAAGGAAAAACTCAATATTTCTCTTAAATGGACCGAATCCTCCAAATTTTTCCTCAATATCACTAGTCAAAGCAATTACAACAAAAGGGTCTAGGAAGTTTGAACATTACTCCTCCCTACAATCCCCACATAAATATGTGTATGTGTCAAATGGAAATTTTACAAAAGATTGTGAGGCCTGGAAAGAGTCACGATAAAATTTCTCGATCTATGCTAGGTAGAAAAGGATACTGAAAAAGGATACCTAGTCATGTACCAAAGACATTGATCAAGAAAAGAATCAAATTTACTCGCTGGGCAAGAAACACTTTAATTATTCATGTATATGCTTACTGGGAACTCAAGTTAAAATGGGTTCCCAAGTCTAACAAGTGATATCTATTGCAGGGGAGTGAAGGAAGTAGCAGTCAGTGCTAACAGTGGATTCTCAAAACACATTACTGGAAACACAAAAAACTTTCTCTCGCTCGAGGAACTTCAAGGGGGAGGTGTCTCTTTTGGTGATGGAAAAAAGGGATATATTTTCGGTGTTGGCAGGGTTGGCAAATCTATTAAACAATCCATTAAAAATGTTTACCATGTGAGAGGATTAAAGTACAATCTTTCTAGTGTTCCCCGGATATGTACAAAGGAAATTAAGTCAAGTTCACTTTAAAAAATTGCAATGTGACCAACTTGTCTACCAAGAAGGTGGTTCTTACAGCTTGAAGACATAAAAATATGTATGTGGAAGACCTAGAAACATCTCAAGGAGATGATCTAAAATGCGTAAGTGCTCAAAGTGAAAATGCAAACTTGTGGCATTAGAGGCTGGGTCTTGTGAGCTCGTATTTACTGAACAAACTGGTTTCTAGGAACCTAGTCCATGGTCTGCCAAAATTGAAGTTCATTGAAAGCAAGGTTTGTGATGCATGTGTCAAAGGGAAACAAAAGAGTTTCTCATTCAAGTCGAATAAGCAAGTGAGCTCATCAAGGATTCTTGAATTGCTGCACGTGGATCTTTGTGGACCCTTGAAAGTTCAAAGTAGAAACGAAAAGAAGTACATCTTGGTGATTGTTGATGATTACTCAAGTTTCACATGGACCTGTTCCTAATATAAAAATCTGAGACAACGAATGTGTTGATTATTTTCTTCAAAATGATCCAAATAAAATTGAACTGCTTGATAGTTGAGGTCAGGTCCGACCATGGAACTGAGTTTGAAAATGCAAAGATTGATCTGTTTTGCTCATAAAATGGTCTCAATAATAACTTTTTAGCTCTTATAACACCTCAACAAAATGGGGTGGTAGAAAGGAAGAACAGAACTTTGGTAATATTTCTAGAACTATGCTCATTGAATCAAATCTCCCTCAAAACTTCTGGGTTCACTACTAAACAAAACCCCCTCTGAATTACTCAACAACAAGAAACCTAAGTTGAGTTATTTAAGGGCTTTTGGGTGCAAATTTTTTGTTCTGAACAATGGAAAGGATGATCTTGGAAAGTTTGATCCCAAAAGTGATGAAGGCATTTTTGTAGGATACTCATCATTAAGAAAATCCTACAGAGTATTCAACAAAAGAACGCATTGCATTGAAGAAAGTGTTCATGCAATACTTGATGAAGATGGTGACCTGAGGAACCTGGAAATAAAGGATGAAAATGACCTAAATGAACTGTTCAAAGCTCAAAAAAATAAAGGTAACAGGACTGAAGCACCTGTAATTCGAAGCCCGATGATGCTGATCCAAGTATACTAGAAAAACGAAGGGAGAGGATCAGTCTGTATAAGGACCTAGTCACAAACAAAATTCAAATCAAGAGGTAACCCATCCTCCCGAAGATGATGATTCAGAAGGTGAAGAAGATCACACAGTTCAATCCCAATCCTTAGTCTCCAAACCAGGGTGGAAGTACAATTATATGATTCTCTTAGGAATCTCATCTCTCCACTGAATTATGAAATGTGAACCAGATCAAAAATAAGAAACCTGGTTGCATATTTAGCTTTTATCTCGACCATTGTGCCAAAGAATATGAAAGAGGCCTTAAATGATGTTTACTAGTTTAATTCAATGCAAGATGAACTGTATCAGTTTGAGAAGAGTAATATGTGGAACTTGGTCCCAAGACTTGTTTACAGAACTATCATAGGGACTGGGTGGGTGTTCAGAAATAAGCTTGATGAAAGTGGTGTTATCACTAGAAACAATTCTAGGTTGGTTGTTCAAGGATGTAATCAGGAAGAAGGTATAGACTATGATGAGACATTTTCTCCTGTTTCTCTAATGGAAGCCATCAAATTATCATATCCTTTGTAGCCTTCATGGCATTCAAACTCTACCAAATGGATGTCAAAAGTGTCTTTTGAATGGAGATTTAAAGGAGGAGGTGTACGTGAAACAACCACCAGGGTTTGTGGATGTTGAGGGACTAAATCGTGTTTTTAATAACAAGGCTCTCTATGGACTAAAACAAGCTCCTAGAGCTTGGTATGAGAGGCTGTCTAAATTCTTGCTAAAGAGTGGTTTCAAAAGGGGCAAAATTAACAATACCTTGTTTCTAATGAAAAGGGAAAAAGAATTTCTCATTATCCAAGTAATATGTGGATGATATCATCTTTGGATCTACCTATGAATATATGCCTGATGAATTTGCTACTCTGATGGGAAACGAATTCAAGATGAGCATGATGGGAGAGCTAAATTTCTTCTTGGGGCTGCAAATTAAACAAACCCCAGGTTGTATCTCAATCGTTCAAGAAAAGTATACAAAGGAGCTATTGAAGAAGTTTAACATGGTGGATTCTAAGCCTATCGGCACACTCAAGGGAACTAACTCCAAAATGGGAGTACATGAAGATGATTCTCCAGTGAATCAAACCATGTATAGAAGCATTATTGGCTCTTTGTTGTACTTAATATCTAGCAGACCTGACATTATGTTCAATGTTGGAATGTGTGCTAGATTCCAAGATTGTCCCAGGGAATCACAGCTGAAGGCGTCCAAGTAGATACTGAGGTATCTAAAGAAAACAGCGGACCTGGTCCTATTCTACCCAGCAGGTGATTCTTTTGAACTGGTAGGATTTGCATATGTTGATTTTGCAGGATATCAGGTGGACAATAGGAGTAGTTACGGTATCGCACATTTTCTTTGATCCTCTCTCATTTCTTGAGAAATCAAGAAGCAAAACTCAGTGGCCCTCCCAGCAGCTGTGGCCGAATATGTAGCAGTTGCATCTTGTTGTGCTCAACATCTCTGGATCAAACAACAACTGGAGGACTTTGGAGTTCATATACACACTATTCCCCTCATGTGTGATAATACCAATGTTGTTACCATGGGGAAGAATCCATTTTAACACAAGAGAATAAAGAATATTGATGTTAGACATCATTTTTTGAGAAATAATGTTGAAAAGGGAATATCATCTTAAAGTATTGTAGAACAGAAGATCAAATTGCTGACTTCTTCACCAAAGCTCTTAGTAAGGATAAATTTGAGAGCAACAGGTTGAAGTTGGGAATGATGAATTTGAATTGACTCAATCACATCCAAAAGCATTCAATCCTCGTGTGGCTATGATTTGCAAGGCAGGTATCCTCATTACTGGTAATACTTTGTTTGAGTAAGATCAATCTTGTACCTGTTGCAAGTATACATTCATGAAAATTACAGAAGAAAAGTATGGTAGAACTATCCATGAATCTAGTCAAATATGCAGTACCGGACCTGGTCCCTCTCAAGGTTAGCATTCTTTACATTTCTTTTAAAGTGATTAAAAGTGAATCATTGAGATTGCCACGTGTCAGTCATCGGTCCTTCTGGACGTTGTCCCATCGCTTAAATCCAAGCAACGCATCTACTAAAAGGGACCTGACACACCGTTTCACTCCTTTTTTACAACCTTTTTTGCTTCATCTCTCATCTTCCCACATATCCTTCTTCTTAAGTTCTCTCTAAAAACCCGAAAACTCTCTCCATTCTTCGTACTTTATATCTTATTGCCTCACTTCTTCTCTCCAAACAAAGATGTCTCAATCTTCATCATCCACAAAGAATATTCTCGATTCTCTAAATGAAATAGACCATATGTCCTTCTACACTTCCTTATCTGCCGTATCTCCTTCTAAAATGTCGACCATCTCTTCGGTCAACATCGTCCAAGAAAGTTTTCCAAATACCATGTCCCCTCTTGACCTAAATAACCAGTACTTCTCCTCAACCTGATCCCCAGTCTGATTTGTTGTTTGATCATTTGTTTGAGAGATATCTTCCAAAAAGCAAAACCTCTAAATCTAATATTCTGGCTAGTAGTAAGAATCTGGTTATTAAGAGTCTGACATTGATGAGGGAAGAAGCCTTACATGAAGGAGATGGTCATTTTGTGGAAGAAGCGTTAGGAGACTCTCAACCAGTGATTGATGAAAATCTAGATTTTAGGCGGTATCCTTCTTCTGAATCTAGTGACACAGATGAAGATGATATTCCTCTTCAATGGTTACTTCAAAATAGAATGGTCCTTACTTCTGAAAAAGGTAAAGAAAAGGTTATTGAAGAGGAATCTAAAAGGAGACCTTTTACTAGGTCTGATTCTAGGAAGTTGATGGGTGATGCTATAAAAGCAAATGCAACCTCCACTATTGACAACAGAAAGAAAAGGACATTCAAAGTTGCTCGGTTTCAAATTCCTTTAGTAAGGTAGTGGAAGTCTCTTTTGAAGAATTTGAAGAGGAACTTGTGAGAGAACTATCAAATGAAAGGAAATATAGTCAAAAGAAGAAGGTCCATAAATGGAAGAACAAAATACATCTAAATCATCTGTGAGCAAGAAAGTAAATGGTGAAAAGGGCAAGGAAAAGGCTCCACAAAAGAAGAAGGATTCATCGAAAAGGAAGAGAGAAACCCCAGAGGTTGAACCAGAAATATCTGACCAGAAACCTGGTCCCCAATTGAATCTGGACGATGGAGGTACCAGCAAGCAAACAATCATTGACAATCTATGCGCCCAAAGCGCCTTAGGAGCAGAGTATTTGATATGGATATCATACAGAAGCCTGGGATGGACTCTCTGGATGACATTATGGTCACTAGTCATGGTTTCACTTGTTTGACACTAAGTTTCATTTTCTTCACGAGGAAGAGGTACATGAATTTTAATATAATATTGAGTTCAATGAGGATGGTAGTATCAACACCAGGGTGGGGGATGTAAGAATATATTTGGATGAGTATCTACTTGGAAACATTTTGGAAGTACCTAGAGAGGGGATCAGATTTGTTGTTGGAAGAACTTGTTCTGTAGAATTTTTCAAGGAATGTTCTAAAATTCCTACAACCCGATGTGCTGGACTTTTTAAGAAATTAAAGAAGGGTGAGTATGAGTTGGTGTATGAATTTTTCAGCAAGGTTCTTCTTCCTCGAAGAGAATTTCTGCCACCTAACTTATTCACCATGGAAGCCCTGTGAAAATTTGAACCACTAGATCTCCCTGAACTTATGCTTGAACATATTTATAAGATCGTGATTGAACGAAAAGGAAAGCATAGAATGGGATACAAATATTTTCTGGCCAAAGTGTTTCCATATCTGAACATCCCACTAGCGGCAGGGAAAGTGGGGTTGTTAAGCAATCATTCACTGTGAATACTCTAGTGGAATGCGAGTGCATCGAATGGAAGGGAAATCCAAAGAGCAAGGTGTCTCAGCTGATAGCAGAGTAGGACCAAGTGAGGCGTGAATTGGAGGAAATGATTGTGCGAGTGAGCAGCAAAGATGCTGAAATTTCTATACTCAAAGTTAAGTTGCTCAAGGCACAGATTGAGGGATCTGGTACCTCTGAAGTTCGAGAGATGCATAAGCAAAATGAGGAAGTAAGGACCAAGGTTTTTGCATTACAAGAAAAGGCAATCAAGGTCAATTATGAATCCAATGCTAGACTTACCATCATCATTAAGTCCATGTCCCAGCAGCCTCTCTCCTCATAGTCCTCCTTTGTTTGTTCATGTGTCTTCTCTTTTGTGTGGCAAATTTCAAGGTTCTTTTATTGCAGTTTAATCTTAATATATTGAATTCTCCTTTTGTTCAATGGGTTTGATTCCTGTTTTGTTCTGCCTAATATCTATTGTCTACTATTTTTTTAATGTTTTGTTTCCCTAAGGCTACTATGTTACCTGTTTTGCTGTCTTACTGCACTTCCTTTTATGATGCCAAAAGGGGAAAATCATTGGGTGCTCAGGTGTGATAGAATGGGGGAACTGAAGTACGGACAGGGGGAACTGAAATAAGGTTGTGATAGACAGCGGGAACTGAAGTAAGGAGAACTAAAATAAGGTTGTGATAGAAAGGCGGAACTGAAGGTATTGTGTGTATATTTTGTCATCATCAAAAAGATGGAAAATGTTATTTGGAGTTTTGATGATATAACAAGACCAAGGACCTTGTAAAGGGACCTGATCCCAAGTTGAACCATACACACAAACTGCTAGCTGGAGAAAGTACAAAAGTTGGTGCACAATCTCCAACAGAAGCAGAAGTGACAAAAATCTCGGCCAATGGCATGACCTTAAAGATTGTGACTATTCTACATAAACATATCATCCAATAGTCACAATCTCAGTTTTTGAAACTTGAAAAACATCTCAAGAACTCTTGCAAAATGCTGAGAAAAAAAAGTGAAGAAGCATTCCAAAGACTAACTCAAATCAGACAGGAATCTTAGTTATCGTAGGAGTATTTCTTCTGAACGTATATTGTAAATCTATTCCTAGATATATACAGGACTAAGATCTTTTGGTTTGTTGAAAAGTCTAAGTTAGTTGAGTCTAACTGATTTAGTGGGCAACCTTGTCTGTTGCTTGGTCAAATTGTAGGTCCTTCAGAGCATGGTGATTTAGTGGGCAACCTGCGTGTTGCTTAGTGAATCCTAAGTTATCTAGTGGTGATAGCTTAGTGGCCAGAGTGACTTCTGCTTAGGCTCTTCAAGCAATAGAATTATTGCTTGATTGTGAGATTATTAGCTTTTTCTCATGTTGTTGTAATCGGATTTTACTTTTGCTTGTGAAGATAAGTGACAACGGTTGTAAATCATGTGTTATAGGTCGTGGTTTTACTCCCTTAAGCACGGAGGTTTCCAAGTAAACTGTTTTTGTTGTTTTCTATCTTTACTTACTCTTCATTCTACTTCGAGTGTGTCAAGGGACCTTATCCATTGACTGATAGTGGGCGCACAAATTCTAACAGAAGTCATCAGAGAAGAGTCTGAGTGGTGAAGCTGAAAGCACTGCTGGATCCATTTCATCCCATTTCCCTGATGATCAGGTTTCTTCTCTTTCAACTTATTTCTTACTTTCCTATAATTTTAACCTGTAACTTTCCCCCGAAACTCCCGTATTTGCTGATAATAGGAAGTGAGAGATGTACGGTACAAAAGTTAATGAAATATTGGTGTAGTGCAGTCCCCATTTTATTTATGATCTCGATTTTCTACTAAAGGTTCTTCTGAATCAGAACATTCAATCACTTGAAGTCATATCTAAAACAGTTCCCAATGATGTAGAACATAGTGAAACTTTCAAGAAACTATCAGCTAAATTATCATAAGCTCTTGTGAACAACCAAGAGAAGAAAAAATTGGTAATGCAACATGCAAAAGTAGCCAGAGAAGTTGTCTCAGGTAGAACCTTATTTCCTATATTATGCCGGAACTCGTTCTCCGGCTTTAATTAATAATTGTCTTTATTGCCAATCATTAACAATAATAGTATGGTATATGGTCGGTCGTTCATATTTTTGATAGCTACTGATCAAATAAGTTTCATACATGAAGCTACATAGAAATCAATTTCGTCTTCCTGGTAATAATTCAGTTTGTATCTCTTAATTACTTTACATGTCCACTGAAACACTAATCATTTTTTGTTTGTCTTTAATGTTGAAACAAAACAGAAATGCCTGCAGTGGTATCTGGATATCTCAATAATAAGAAAAACCCGAATACAACTTATTCACGGGATTGTATAGGGCTCATTGGTGATGAAACAATAGAAATCCCAGATTTTCCCACCAAATACAATATAATGTAATCATTGATTTAATTGATACATTTAATAATTTCTTTTTGCATTCAGATCAAGCTATCTTAATTGCAACCAACATTTTCCATGAGGGTGAAAGATATGATCATTAATTTAGGTGATCGATGGGACAAAACCAAGTCGGCCCCTTAATTTATTGTCACGTAAAGGCTCTCATTTCAGGTTATTTGTATTTAAAAGACTAAAATAACATAACTTTGAAAACGTTCTATGTTTGTCATTAAGATGCATATGGTTGAATTTGGGGAAAATAGTTTCTTTATTATTCTATTACTTTTCATCAAGTGTAGGGTAAGTTTAATCGCTCATCAATCAATTATTGTCTCAATCTTTTGCGAATAATCAGATATGTTTGCTTAAAATATCTCTAATTCAAGTTTATTCAGTTTTTCATTTTTCCAATTTCTTCTTTGCATTTTTTGAAATCCTTGTGAATGAGTGGTTATGTAGCTGACCTGGGGCGGACCCACAGTGGGTCAAGTGGGTTTATATCTATATATTAACTTTTGACCCCACTAACGCAAGTGTGACCTTTGGCCCAGTGATGAAAAGGGCTTAATTTTCAAGTTTTCTAGGGACACTACTAGTAATGCAAGTAATACAACTTCAACTGATGTTGGGAGTTACGTCGCTAATATAATTTCTATAGGTTTGGCATGAGCAAGAACTAGAGGTTGTGCCCCAATGGCTACGATAGTATTGTACGAAACTTTTTGGAGTTCTGGTTGCTATTATTTTGATATATTGGCTGCATTTGATGATGCAATTAGAGATGGAGTTCATGTCATTTCTGTATCATTGGACCCTGATGCTCCCCAAGGAGATTATTTAAGTGATGCTATTTTTTTGGGGTCATTTCATGATGTTAGTTGTGGGATACTTTTTCTGCACTCAATTGGAAATGAAGTAACCTCTGGTTCAGCCAGACAACCACAAATTTATCTCCTTGAATGATCACTGTTGCAACTAGTTCCACCGATAGTTTTACATCTGATATTATACTACAAAATAGAGTTCGACTCATGGTAATCCCACTTTTAATTAATTTACATGTTTAGGTGATATTCAATATATATATCCTCAATATGTTTTCATTTTTGGGAGGGTGGAAGTCTTTGCTTACATAAAATGAATACTTCTTCAAGAATCATAGTTGGTTTTGAAGGTTATACTGAATATTTCATTCCCTATCAATTCAGGTGTAGTAGACGGTATTCGCTTTTTGTTGGATGTAGTAGATACATATGCATTCAAAACTATATTGAAGTACTTTTCCCTTTGTTTTCCACTAGTTATTGCTTAGATAGTTTTTTGACTAGAACTAAAGCAAAAGGGAAGGTTCTTGTGTGTCAACATGCAAGAAGATCAAGTGAGTCAACGCTAGAGGAAAGCATTATAGTTAAATAAAATAGTTGAGTTCCAATGATCCTTATTGATGAAGCAGAAAATGGTGTGGCAATCCCGTTCAAAACTCCAGCAACAACTGAAAGGTAAAGAATTGGAAACAAGCTCCTAGCTTACATTTATAATATACACTTCATTTCCTTCTTAGTGGTTGTTGATATAAGTTTTATTATTGTTTGATGTTATGTCATCATTGCATCCAATTTCACATCTCTTTTGTATCAACATTTTTCCTACGACAAGGATTCTCTCTTCTAAAACTGTTTTGAACATTATGGGTTTTAGGGAGTTTCCCATCGTCTCCTTTTATCTCTGGAATTTTACCGTCTTCCGATAGACGTAGCTCCACATTTTTATAGTCATGCTGCTGAATTATATTAGTTTTAGACTTCAGCTTATCTTCATTAGTCTTTAGCTTTTGTATCTCATTGTCCATACTATCCACTTTAGTACAAAGTGTAATAATGGCTTTGAGTAGCTTTTCAATTGTATCTTCGTCTTTGTTCTCAGTCTGAGTAGCTTTGTGAACTCCAGAATTATTGAAGGTAATTTGTTTGCTCAAAGTAGTTTCATATATAGATTCTTGGTTAAGCTTTAATTGTCACTTGGCTGTTTTGCTTAAATTTTGGAATAATCATATTATAGAGTTCCTAATTCTCGAAGAATGCTAGATATTTTTAAGTATGAGTGGATGGTTTATAAAGTTGTAGATTTTAGGTAAATCATTTAAATAAATTTAAGGGTTCTAAGCTTAATCCAATTTTGTGTAGCCTTTGACTTCGACCGAAATCATATTTAATAGCCATTCACTAGCCTAGATATTGGTCTTTATGTAGTTTTATAGAAGAAAACTTATACACTAGTCACGAAGTCTTGACAATAGGGAATACACTTTGACATATTAGCCTATGCACAAATCAGACCTTGTAAATATTGCTTGTCTGGTTTAAATCAGTACGGTGAACTTCGTTAGTGGCTACCACTCAAACAATTGTTTAGTTGATCATGAGTATACCTTGTCAAAAGGAGGGACCTCATAACTTTCATATAGTAAAATACAACAGATTTCTTTTCTCAAAACAATAATATTTTGAAGATGTGCACCTAATGAAAATTGTATTAACAATGATTTTTTCCTTCAACCATATATTAATTGTTAATACAATATATAAGGATTGTTTGTAGTCAATCAGTTAATTTCCATGTCATGGAAATAATTGATGGCATGGATTGATATAAATTCTTACAAAAAAAGATTTTTCTAAGCTAGTTCATGTTCACATTGGATATATTTCAAATTCTTTTATGTTGACAAGCTCTTCCTAATTTATTTTTATAGTCATAATAGGTTGATCTTTCCTACCAAGAGATTAACCTACTAGTGATTATGTAACTGGAGAGATTGGTATTCAAGTCTCTTCTAGATATTTGTAGCAACGAGCATTTTGTAGGAGACTGTACGTTTCTATATATTATTTGGACATATAGCATCTCTTTAATATTTATATTTTTCCTTCTATTGAGATTATCTTGAGTCAAACATGCTTCATAGAGTGCTTTACAAGTGAAGCAAATCACATTTTGCTACTTCAATGATTAGATTTTTTTTTTTGTTCCAAAACTAAGTTACTAGCTATCCGGCATTCTATTACTAATCAATTGACATGGAATTGTTCTTTTAACAGATGAAGAGCTTGAAGATTTAAGAACATGATGTTGAAGAATTGTCGAGCTAGATCAAGAGGATTTTTTGTTTTTTTTTATTTGATTGTTAGTGCAAAGACATTTGTTTGTACCTATGCCACAATTTAATTTTCTCCAAATTTTAAGATTTGATAAATGTCGAACATGTATGTTTTTTTGATACTATGTCGAACATGCATAGTTTTAGATATTGTGTAAAAAATGTTTGTTTTTAAGAAAGCTAAGTTATTAATGTGATGTTTAAGTTCTTTGTTAACAATACAATTTTATATAAAATATTTTATTACATGTGAAAAGAAAATGAAATGATACTCTCTGCCAAAGGAAAGTTTAGTCGCTAAACGAAAGGAATCATGGGCGCTAAAACTAATTAGAACGACTGTAATTTTTTGTTTTAGTTCAAGTTATAACGACCAAGAAAGCATTAACAAAGGGGCTTTTGGTCGTTGTAAGAAAGTGTAACGACTGGATATATTGTTGTCACTAAATGATATTTAACGACCGGATGTGCAATTCGGTCGTTAACCTTTAGCGATGGATCTTTTAACGACTGGTGACGATCAATTTTGTCCGATCGCTATAGACTTTTAACAACTGGATTTCTTTTCGCTAAAGGTTATTTTTCTTGTGGTGTTTGAATAGCTCATTCTTCTCAAGATTTTACTAATAGAACTATCTCAAGTATCAAGACTTCCTTGTTTTAGAGTTGTCTTGATGAAATACTTGATGGGAGTGGAAGTCCTATTTCTGTCGAAGATTGGAAAGCACATACAGATTAAACTTGATACGAAGAAAATAATCATCACATATCTTGGTTTCAGAAGGTATTCATATATCGTCGTAGTATTTAAACATCACATTTTAACCTGCTCTTTTAAACACATATTTATTTTCTTTTTTTTCTTTGCTTGTAGATAGTTGAGTGTATGCGTGTTGATACGCTCAAACTTACTTCTCAAATAAGAAGTAAAGCGTTCGTGTCAAGTAAATAACCCAACTAGTGAGATTGGGATCATTCCCACGAGGAAAATAGTTTAGACTTAACTTCAATCTATTATTACTATTGTTCAGTCAATTACTTCCTTGAAAAGCAAAAATGATAAAAGGGGGGTTTTCTATTTCTGAATAAATGAAAATAACTAGCTAAATTAAAGGAGACGCTTAACAGCTTCGAATGTTGGAGTTTAATCAATTAATAAAAGTAACTAGGGTTTACGTGTTCCCCACATGTTCATAACTTGATAATTCTAACTATAACAATTCTTTCCTAGTATCTTTCATGCAAAGTGATAAGTTATGTATTTCTAAATCCTTGGTCCGGCATCTAGAAAATTTCACACCGCACCTTGGTCCGGCTACGTGTGTTGCTATACTAACCCTTACCTTTACCTCATATTAAGCATCATATTCGATATTTGACTAAGTTATTACCTCGTACCAATCAATACTAGCCTATTAGATAGTATACACTAAATCTATGTTGATAATTCTTTTCCTATTATCTACCTCCTTGGTCCGCCAAGTAGCATTAAGGCGAGTTCTAACGTTTGTCATCTGTTAAAAAGACTTCTAAGCGAAAGAATTATCAATACATGCAAGACACTATTCTAGAATTGTTATTTTAGTTAGTTTTTACCTCATTATTCGCCTATGGTTCCCACAACCCTAGTTATGGAGTTTAGTTACCCATAGTCATAATCACAATATTCAAATGGGAAAAGGGTCTGATATACCCCTCAACTTTGTCACTTAGAGCTGATATACCCCTCGTTATAAAAGTGGCTCATATATGCCCTTACCGTTATACAAACGGCTCACATATACCCCTGCTGTTACAAAATGGCTCACATATACCCCTCATTTAACGGAAGTTAAAAAAGTAGTTTTAAATTTATATTTATTACTTGTAATATAAAAAAAAATTACTTAGGGGTATATATGATTCTTCTATCAAAGTTCAAGGTATATTTAATTTTTTTCATACATAAATTATTTTTTGTCTTCTTTTATTATAATTATTTGAGTTTCTTATTCTTATTTTGTTTGTTTCTTTTATTCCTTAGTCTAAAGAAAAAAAATTTAAACTATTTTTGGTGTGTATTATAATTTAATTTCGTATTCGAAGAAAAAATTTGGTCATCTACGATAAATTTTACAAGAATATTAGAGAAACATAAATAAATTTGATTATCAAAATAAAAAATTATAAATTAGTCATTAAAACAAAATAAAGTCAAAAAAAATATGTTTGACGAGGATTAAATTTACTCATATGGAATTATATTTTTTAGAAAAAAATAATAAAAATTTTAGATTAAAATTATTTTTTTCCATTTCCGTTAGAGGAAAAGGGTATATGTGATTTGTTTACAAGTAAGGGTATATATGAGCCATTTTCATAACAAGGGGTATATCAGCTCTAAATGACAAAGTTGAGGGGTATATCAGACCCTTTTCCCTATTCAAATATATGATATAAGAATTCATGTACTTACTTCAATGAGAAAGAGTAAAATCCGAAAGTTCGCTTGATTAATCAACAAAAATCACCAACGATCAATTACAAGAGTCTCAAAATATCCAAGAGTCTCACAAAGGGTCTAAAAAACAATCAAGAGTCTAACAATAATCAAGGGTCTAACCTCAAAAACGAGGTTTTTCGAACTATTTATAAAAAATAAAAACCTAATTAAATAAGGACTCTATTAGCTGGAAATCTGTCAAAACGCGGCTGGGTCGACGGACCTCGCAACGGATCGTCGTGGTCACGACGGACCGTAATGGACTCTGTCGTCCCGTACTTGTGCAATTTCTTCTGCTGCTCTCTCCATTACCCTCGACGACAGGTATGACGGATCGTCACGGGCACAACGGTCCGTCGAGGGTCTCCGTTCCAAAACACTTAAACTCTTGGAATTTGGGTACTGGACTACTTCTCTGAACTTCATGACGAACCAGCAGGACGGACCGTCATTGCTACGAAGGTCCGTCACGCACTCCGTAACCCCACACTTGGTCAGACTTCCCCATCTTCCTTCAGCAGTTGCACTACGATGCCACTTACGGACTGCACGGGCACGACGAACCGTCACAAGCTCCGTAGGTGGTACTTTTCTGTATTTCCGGCTCAAAAACCTCCGCATTCCTCTTTTAGACGCAAATAAAGAGAAACTTACATAAAAATTAGCACAAAAAGGCTTTTGGACACACTAAACTTAAGGAAAAAGTATTAATAATACCGTGAAACCACGGTATATCAACACCCTCAACTTAAATTCGTTGTTTGTCCTCTAGCGACGCACTATGACTCAATACAAAATCTTTGTACAATAGTAACCATGTTTTATCTTTCGCAATCATTTGGCTATCAATCTCAATCAATCTCATCATATTTATGCATGCTATCACTATTAGGCTTGAATTATGTGGCATCAGATCATGACACAGACTCACCATGTACTAACACCTATCCTCTTCAATTTCTCACCGAGGTGCTAATATTTCTGGTATTGCAACTTGTGTCCTCACTTCAAAACAAAATCCTCATTTTTCACACAATGATTCCAGTTTGAGTATAAGGATTACTTTTCAACACTCACTCTCAGAACAAATTCACACTCATTCATACATATTGCCATAAGCTTGCCCTTATTTTCACTGCTTTAAGTTCGCTATACAACTCTTAGGATCACGATAGGACTTTCTTAGCTTGTAACATAGGCTCAGGGTCAGGTAGTGTATATCTAGGTATACTTTAGTGACTTTTTGTCCTCCTTGACATATCGGCTAAACATACCATTTTTTATCATTTTATTTTGCCCAGTTTCTCATATTCTTTCACCTTGCTATTTTCCCTTCTTTCTTCATTTGTGTAAGTGACTCTCTTCTTTTCTTTCTTGTATTTCTTGTATATTTTATTTTATTTTATTTTATTTTTTTTACTTTTCTTTCAACTAATTCTTGAGTCACTTTACTTTTGTTCTTTCTCTCTATTTGTTCTTTCAACCCCACTTTCCAGAGCATTCCTCATAATAGCCACCCTCAACTCATGGCTTTGCCATGAGTCAAAGTACACAATACCCAAAGTTGGGTCAGGGCCATAAAAGGGTTGTTTACTGCATAAGCCACCCTCAACTTATGCTTTTGCATAAGCTGAGGTGCACATGTCCAAGGAGGGACCAGGGCCAACACATTATTCTCAGAAAAGATCAGTTAGGGTGAAAAAGAAAGGTCTAGTTTAAGCTCAAATCATTTGGATCAAAGAAGGATAAATTTCATTTGGTTTTCTTTTATTTAGGCTAAACAATGGGCTATATTGAATAAGGGTCTATGATCCTTTCCTAATTGTCTATTATAGCTTACTTTTTAGCAGGACTAACTAGGTAAGTTCTAGCTCAGTACAAATAGTGGACTATCCAAATCTTCCTCACACTCACTTGACATCTCATTACTCTTCCAGATTATCAGACACCTAGTTCGACTTTTATACTTAGGGTCATGCAGTGGTGTACCTCTATGTCATGCTTAGAGCCACACATTTATCAATTACTATGCCTAGTCATGCATCATTTTCCATTTTATCAGGATATCATTTTAGCCATCATGCTCCAGAATTAAACTATGTACACAAGATATAGACATGCCGGTTCAACAGAAAAAGTAATCAGTCTCTTGGGGAAAAAGAACACAGGCAAGAAAACCCCAAAAGAGGATAGTGAATTGGGCTACTCAGACTTCACCCTAGCACTCACTTTCCATTTACCCCACCCCCAACAAAAAGACATGCAATTGTCCCCAATGCATAAAAAATTGAAATACAAGAGTGGTAGGTGAAGCAAACCTGGGGCGCAAAGCGCCGACGATCAGCAAGGTGGTGGGTCCGTTTCCCCGGAACCCACTACCTCTGTAATCTGGACACCCTCAGTAGTGTCCTCAGCATCAACAACACTATCAGCAGTGCCTCTCGCTATCTCCACATTTCTGGAGCTAGACGCCCCAGCAGCTAACTATACTGCTCTCGACTGACGTGCCTCCTCCCACAGCCTCCATCTCACGGGGCTCCTTCTTCCGTGCTCACGCCTCATCCTCCTCTCGACCCCTACGCCTCTTGGCATGCTCTCGAGGGGGAGGTGGTGGAATCTCTGATGTGGCGAATAGGGCCGCCATAACTGTTTCTTCAGCAGGCTCTGCAGAAGGGGCCTCAGACTCAGGCACCCTAGCCTCTAAGATCATATCAATATCTACGCGAAGACTGTCGACCGCAGCCTGAAGGGTCGACACATCCACCGGAGGGGCTGGACGAGCTAACACCCGCAACTCAAAAGCGTACAAGCGCTGATGAACAACCTCAGCGATCTTCCGCTCTGTGTGCCGGACCATTCTCCACTCCAAGCGCTCTTCTGCCTCAGCAATAGACCTCTGCATCCAAGGCTGGATATGATGCAGAAGTGTAGCCATTTGTGCTTCTAATTTCTGGACCCTAGCAAGCGAGACCAGAGCGGGTAAAGGGGCTGAGCGAGAGGAGCTCGGGGCAGTGCTACTACCCGGGATAGACTCGACCAGGGTAGTGTCAGTGGAAGCCGCCTGCGTAGCCGTGCGAGCCTATGCTACCGTATCATCCAGATTGTCACCAAGTGGAGGCAACTCTGGACGGGGCCCTCTGCGTGGAGCCGACTCATAAGCCTCATCCCTGATGAGGCCGATATCAACAGTGCCCAGCGGGGTCTTGAGCTGATCAACGTGTCATATAGGCACACCTGCGGACCTGCATAGAGAAAATATCATGCACGGGAAAGGGTAAGTAGTTGTGACTTTAAAATCCCTCTCGTGCATGACCGCCTGTAGAAGCCACGCAAAATCCACCTCAAACCCGGCTATCATCGCCACCATCAGTACTGCTCGATCCCATGTGACTATATTATTAGCGGCTGTTGGGGAAAGGCAGTGGAGGACAATCAACCACAAAAACTTCGTCGTGAAGGTTAGGTTAGCCTTCTTGATGACTCCCTTACGCTCGGTCACCCAGTCAGCACCCTCTCCATCAACGGACAAGTGCAGGGCCATCCACCTCTTGGTGGTCTCTCTCAGCGATGGCTCACGCAGAAATCGGCCATCTTTGACAATCTGCCATCGGTAGTCAAACTCGGCAGTGAGAGGGGTCCAATTAGCATCAACATTCTCGCCGTATAGAAACCGGCGGATGGCAGGCAGGGAGATATCAACCTGAACGCCACATACTCGGACCTGCTCCAGTGGGGCCTGTTTGGCGGGGGCAGCCCGCCTATCAATCTGTGATCGGAGAGTCGCTACGTAGGAGGTGTAGAACTCTCGGACCAACTCTTCACCATAACGTCCCAACTGACATGCTGTCCACTCCAGTCGATGTCGGGTGAAGAGATTGTGGATCCCGGGCATCGTCGGGAGACTTCCCATAAGGACCCGCCGCTCCAATATAAGTGTCCGAGTCATGACTCCTTTGTCATTCAGGAACTTTGCATCGCAATAGACTTTATACTGCCCGTCGACACACCACTGGTTGGGCTGGTCGGTAACCGGGGTGAGAGCACGAGCTGGTGAACCGGGTGTGGATTCCGAACTGTCAGCCTCATCAGACGAGGCAAACTCTGCAATGGTGGCGGGTGCGGGAACCTCAGTAGATCCGGAGGCTTCCTCCGACCAAGAAACTCCTAAGTAGCCTGACGCTCCTTCTTCATTAGTAACTGACCCAGAAGGTGTGCCGGTCAGTGTGCGCTCCTCATCAGACTGGGAGGCAGTGACTACGCCGGACGCCACCTTTTTGGGTGTGGATTTGGCAGCACGTGCAACTGGGGATGGGGTGGAAGTGCCTGGGGCATGTACTTAGGGTCACGCTGATCATCAGAGCCAATGACCAGGAGGGCAGACGGGGCGACAGACTTTGATCGCCCGCGTGCTTAGACTCGATCTTGTTGAGGTGCCATAATCGATAGTACATGTAAACAATCAATATTAGTACTGAAAGGAGCAGACAAGACTAGCAAAATCACACAAAATAAATAAAAGATTTAAGATGTAATGACATTTCTATAGTAAGTGAAACACGACGGGCCAGGTGACAACTGACCATGAATATCAACCGGAGCTGGGATGTTCTGGTTTGGATCATCATCATTAATTCCCAAGTTTCGATTCATGTTGCGTAATGTACGCTCTAATTCGTGATCGTAGGGAAACAAGGGTTCTCTTCCTCTCCGTGTATTTGGCATACAAGGAAGATGGTTCTGCAAGAATCAAAAACAATAAAACAAAGTAAGATCAAGAAAATATCAACTAAACTATAGTAATAACTTTAAGTTAATCTAAAAGCAACTGTCCACGGCAGCGGCGCCAAAATTTGATATGCTCAAACTTACTTCTCAAATAAGAAGTAAAGCAGTCGTGTCAAGTAAATAACCCAACTAGTGATGTTGGGATCGTTCCCACGAGGAAAATAGTTTAGACTTAACTTCAATCTATTATTACTATTGTTCAGTCAATTACTTCCTTGGAAAGCAAAAATGATAAAAGGGGCGTTTTCTATTTCTGAATAAATTAAAATAACTAGCAAAATTAAAGGAGACACTTAACAGCTTCGAATGTTGGAGTTTAATCAATTAATAAAAGTAACTAGGGTTTACGTGTTCCCCACAGGTTCATAACTTGATAATTCTAAATATAACAATTCTTTCCTAGTATATTGCATGCAAAGTGATAAGTTATGTATTTCTAAATTCGTGGTCCGGCATCTAGAAAATTTCACTCCGCACCTTGGTCCGGCTACGTGTGTTGTTATACTAACCCTTAAATTTACCTCATTTTAAGCATCATATTCGATATTTGACTAAGTTATTACCTCGTACCAATCAATACTAGCCTATTAGATAGTATACACTAAATCTATGTTGATAATTCTTTTCCTATTATCTACCTCCTTGGTCCGACAAGTAGCATTAAGGCGAGTTCTAACGTTGGTCATCCGTTAAAAAGACTTCTAAGCGAAAGAATTATCAATACATGCAAGACACTATTCTAGAATTGTTATTTTAGTTAGTTTTTACCTCATTATTCGCCTATGGTTCCCACAACCCTAGTTATGGAGTTTAGTTACCCATAGTCATAATCACATTATTCAAATATATGATATAAGAATTCATGTACTTACTTCAATGAGAAAGAGTAAAATCCGAAAGTTCGCTTGATTAATCAACAAAAATCATCAACAATCAATTACAAGAGTATCAAAATATCCAAGAGTCTCACAAAGGGTCTAAAAAAATTAAGAGTCTAACAATGATCAAGGGTCTAACCTCAAAAATGAGGTTTTTCGAACTATTTATAAAAAATAAAAACCTAATTAAATAAGGACTCTATTAGCTGGAAATCTGTCAAAACGCGGTTGGGTCGACGGACCTCGCGACTGATCGCCGTGGTCACGACGGACCGTAATGGACTCTGTCGTCCCATACTTTTGCAATTTCTTCTGCTTCTCTCTCCATTACCCTCGACGGCAGGTATGATGGATCGTCACAGGCACAACGGTCCGTCGAGGGTCTCCTTTCCGAAACACTTAAACTCTTGGAATTTGGTACTGAGACTACTTCTCTGAACTTCATGATGAACCAGCAGGACGGGCCGTCATGGCTACGAAGGTCCGTCACGCACTCTGTAACCCCACACTTGTTCAGACTTCCCCATCTTCCTTTAGCAGCTGCACTACGATGCCACCTACGGACCGTCATGGGCACGACGAACCGTCACAAGCTCCGTAGGTGGTATTTTTCTGTATTTCTCGCTCAAAAACCTCTGCATTCCTCTTTTAGACAGATTTCCTGCAAATAAAGAGAAACTTACATAAAAATTAGCACAAAAAGGCTTTTGGACACACTAAACTTAAGGGAAAAGTATTAATAATACCGTGAAACCACGGTATATCACGTGTTGAGAAGAACAAGAAGCTACTTTTCTTCTGAACTTCAATAAGGTATCTACCTCTAGAGAGTTTTCGGTGTTTAGATTCTAGACTTTGCATATCTAGGACCTCGGAGTCTTGTCAGCACTTGTCTTCTGCACAACCATGTTTCTACCAGTTGTGTGTTCCTACTTATCATGACAGGGTTGTGATGCAAAATCGACTCGATAACATCAGCCAAGATCATATTGATTGCACGTTTGATAACCTATGGTCACAACATTGTCCATTTATACTATTGAACTCAAGTGTAGAATATGCTTTCAAGTATAAAACTCTGACTTTTTATATAGAAGCTACAGATGTTATTCAATTTTAATTTCATCCAGCTCCAATACATTTAAATTTTTTTGTTGCACAACTTCCAATGTAAAAATGTAAATATTTAACCTCAACCCCATGCGGACTTTACACTCAAAGATGAAGATACTGGGGGAAAATTGAATTTATGGTCGAGGAAAGAAATAGGTTATGTTCATCAGAATACCATTGAGTAGGAAATAAAGCTTCTAAGTTTAGAAGAAATTGATATTCAAGTAAATACTGAAAAAGCAGGCAAGACAATAATAAATAGCATGTTGAGTATATTCATTGGATGAAATTTCAAGAATTTATACTTCTTCAAAAATCTCAATGCAAATGGTTTGAAGAAGGTGATAAAAACTCTAACTACTCTCATAGCATGATAAGGGAAAATAGAAGAAAGATGAATCTATCAAGAATCAAAATATCAGCAAAGATGAAAAAATCTTGAAGGAAGCATTTACACATTTGCAGACTTTTTCTAATCGTCCTCAACCTCCTCTTAATTGTGATACTCTTCAATGTATTCCTAACTTTATCATTTTGGAAAAAGTTGTGTATTACGCCTGATGAAAAAGAAATTAAAAAGGTTGTTTTCAGTCTTAGGGGTCGTTTGGTAGAGTGTATAGAAAATATAATGCATGCATTAGGTGTGTGTATTAGCAGTACCTTGTTTGGTACACTTTTTCATGCCATGTCTAACTAATGCAAGCATTAGCTATACACTCTATTGTGTATTAGCTTGTGTATTGCTAATACCAAGAAATTCTAGGTATTAGTAATACACAATATTTTAACACTTGCATTAGATTAAATAATTATAAAACTACCTCTAAAGCCTTTTCATTTTCTTTGTTGTCATAATCTTTTTTTATTTTAATTTGCTTTCCGATGTCTTTTAATTTTTTGGTGTCTTAATAGGCTTTATGACCTCTTAAGTATTTTTACATAAAAAAACTAATTTCGAAATAATTAATCAAAACGTTTACTATTATGACGATAAATTTGATAAAAAATTTATTGGTGAACTTTTCACAAAAATAGTTTGACGCAATAGTACAACTGTTTAATATTAATTTTTAAAAAGAAGAAGAAGAAGAGTTAATGATGTTTTAGCAAAGAATTCTTTTTGATGTTTTAGCAAAGAACTTTGTTGCAAAGGAAGTGTACAAATAAATAAAGTGTGAAGGGTATATTTGTAAACATATAATTTTTAATAAAAATTATGCAAGATTTGTTATTTCTAATACATCAAACCAAATAATGTATAAGAAATAATGCTTTCGTAACTAATGCAAGCATTACTAATGCAAACACTACTAATGAAAGCATTACTAGTACACTCTATTTTGGATTAATCTTATACACTCTACCAAACAACCCCTAGTGTTTTAAGTGCTGCAAGGATAGATGGATATAATGGAACATTCTTCCAAACTTGTTGGGATATCATCAAAGAGGATATCATAGCCTATGTTCAAGACTTCTTAGAGGGAAAAAACTGACCATGTACTTCTCGCATACTTGCCTAGTGTTAATTTCTAAATTTGACACCGCTAGTTGCTTTGGTGAGTATAGGCCCATCAGTTTTTCAAACTTTACCAGAAAAATTATTTCCAAAATATTTTCATTGAGATTAAATCCTATGTGAAATATATAGTCTCTCCCGACCAACGCGGCTTTGTAAAAGAGAGACTAAACACAGAGAATGTTCTTTGAGCTGATTAAATTATTCAGAATATTTCTAAGACTAACAAGGGTGGTCTTGTTGTTTTGTAACTTGATATGAACAAATCATATGAAAAAATGTCTTAGCACTTTGTTATATCTGTTTTTGACTAAGTTTGGCTTCTATAAACAATGCGCAACCATGATCTTTAATCTTATATATGAAAATTGGCACTTTGTGGCTATTAATGGCGCTAGATATGATTTTTGCTCTTCTTTTCAAGGCTTAAGATAGGGTGATCCTCTTTTTATCTTGGCTGTAAAGTTCCTCTCTGGATCTTTAAATGATGTGAACGGTCATAATAGGTTCATCCCCTTTTACATGCCTCATAATTGTCCTAATATAAATCACTTGGATTATGTTGATGACATTGTTATTTTTGTAGTGAAAATACTCCTTCTGTAAGACTCATCATGAACTGGATCAAAGTATATGAGACAAGTTCTGATCATCTAGTTAATAGAGATACAATATTATTTTTACCTGATCCTATAACTTCAGCTCGAAGGATTAATACGTTAAGGAGATGTACCAATTTCAAGGAAAAAAACTTTCCTTTTACTTATCAAGGTCGCCCATTGTATGTTAGTAGAAAGAAGCTATAATATTTTGATTATATGGTTAGTAAGGTTGTCAAAAGGTGTTTCAAGCACTGAAATCGGAAGCGCGCATTCTATAAAAGAGAAGAGGATGGGTTATTCACATTTCATTTGAAGCTTAATGGTTGGCATGATAAGCTTTTTTTCTTATGGGTTGGAATGGGGGGAAGGCCTCACTGTTTTGATCAAGAGTGTTCTCCAATTGCTTCATATTTATACTCTTTCTTCTTTGACTCATCTCAAAGGTACTCGAAAGTTAATTGAGAAGCATTTAGTTGATTTTTTTTTGGGATAGTAGACAAGGTCGAAATAAATTTCAGAGTTGTTGGTTAAATTTATGTGTTCCATGTGACGAGAGTTGTTGGTTAAATTTATGTGTTCCATGTGACGAGGGGGTATTGGTTTCACAAGTATGAAAGACTTTAGCAATACTTTAGCAATGAAGGGATGGTGGAGGTTGAGAACCTCAAATTCTCTTTGGGCCTTATTTCCCAAATAGAAGTATCACATTAGAGCTCATGTGGTAGGTAAAATGGGCTTTAGGTGATTTTTGTGCCTGAAAAGACATGCTTCAAGTTAGAGAAGATGCAGAGAAACATATGATTTGCCAGATAATTCAGGTAATAGCTCTTTTTAGGGGGACAATTGGACCGGTAAGGGCCCTTTAGATGATCAAGCCCTTATTTCACCCTAGAGCCTAAAGTTGCAAGTCAAGATGTTCATCAAAAAAGAAACTTGAAATAATTTAATCATGCCATATTTGTGCATATATCTGTAAAATAGAGATTGGAAACCCCGAGAAGGTGGATCAAGTTTTTGGGATCTTACAGACAATGATAAATTCTCTAACAATATTGTTTGGAATTTTGTAAGAACAAAAAAATCTAATCAACCTTTTATCAATAAGGTATGGCATTGTTCTACATGGCTTGGTCCTATGATTTATTTCCATTTGATAGTAGTCTCTTCTTCGAAGACAAATCCAAGATTTTTAAATACTGCAAAGTTATAAGCTTACAAAGAAGAAGTCATCTTTAAGGAAGAACACTGCTCATATTCAACAAGTGACCTGATGGAGTACAAAAGTGTCTTTGTTGTATTTTGAGATTTATGTCTTGTGTTCTTATATTGCAAATCGACTCCTAAGATATAAAGGATATTAAATCGATGTTTGTCTAAGTTTTTAGGTCGAGTCAAAAAACTAGAGTTAGTTAGATGAATAATCTAAGTTTTAGTCAAGCCTCTTAACATCATTATTATTACTAGTTCAAAGAACGTGTCTTTGCACGTTTGACCTTTATTATTATATTAGTTTCTGGGTACGCGCTACGCGCGTGTGGTCATATAAATAAAAATATTTTTGTGAAGATTGTATATTAACAATATTTTAAAGTTATATTATGTGTTATAAAAGAGAAAATATAAATTACATGTTCTTAAAATTGATAAGTCTCCAATATGTTGTTTTTGTTTCTAAGATCCAAAATCCAAAAAACTATACAACCAGTGTTGTGAAAGGTGCTCGCCATAGCGCCTGTGGCGAATGGCGAGGCTGTGTCGCCATTATCCACTAAGGCGAGGCGACCTCAAATAGGCGACCCGAGGCGACCCAATCGCAATGTAAATGGCGTCACCATTTCGATTTTTTAAAAAAAAAAGTTTTAACTTAATAATATTAGGTTTTTTTTCTATTTTCAAACTTTCATCAGACTTTTGTGTATTCCTCTTCTTTTCTTCCTCGAGTTGCTGCTGCTTCTCTTCCTCAGTCGCTGCTCTCTTCTTCTCTTCCTCAGTCGCTGCTCTCTTCTTCGTTTGTTTCCCTCGAGTTGCTGCTCCATTCATCTCTTTCTCTTTCACTCTTCACTACTCCCTGCCTTCACTACTCTTTTTTTTCCTCTGTTTTCGTCACTCTCTGTTTTGTCCCGGATTACTGTAAAATGTTTTCTGCTTTCACTGTGTTGTGACTGCTGTCCATTATTTTTTTGAAAAAAATTAATCCTTCTATAGTAATTATCATAGTATTTGTAATATATGTAATTGCTATTGAAATTTTGAATATTATATGTGTAATTAAATGTTTTTAATTTTTGGTATTAATTGGCGCCTCGATTCAAAAAGGCGAGCGCCTCGCCGCTCGCCTCGCCTCGTGGCGAGGCAGGCCCTTGACGCCTCTCGCCGTCCAAAACACTGTATACAACTACAATATTTAAATGTTATGTGCTTTGTTAATGAAATATGTGCAAAACCAGTAACATATAGAAATATTTTACCGTAAAACTAATATTGTGCGTTGCACATATTAAGCCCTAGCAAGGAAATTAAATAATAAGTTTCATGAGTTTATTCTTCACTAAGAAATTTCTTTGACGAATCCAACAACATCCATGGCTGAAATTCTTGGACAAATCCAACAACGTTCATAGCGTATTTTAATAGCCTTTAACTTTGACATTGATTGAGAAAAAAATGCTCAGAGAATTGATATACTCTTCTTTAGAGCCCATAAAATTGGAGAGGGGACTTGAGGAAAATGAAAATTATTCTTGGCTTTATATAATACTTTCACTTTAAATGATTAATTAGTCTCTTTAGCTTCTTTTCATGTATTTATCATTGAAAATAACATATATTAATATATTAATTATGAGATTCATTGTATTGAAATCTACAACTTTTAAGATTCTAGCAAATGTAATGGTAACTGCTTCTATATTTGAGTTAATGTGCAACTTAAATCTCTTCCTATTTGCTCTCATTAACTAACATTTGGCTCTTCATTTTCTTTAACGTTTAGATTATTTAATTTTCATAACTGTTCTAATATTCTCAATTCATTTAGTAAAAAAAGTTTACTGCTCAATATTTTTCAAAAATAAAATAATCAAATATAAATATAGCATTTTTATTTAGTATAGGGATAAAATGGTCATTCAACTTTACATCTTAGAGCTTCCCACTTGTAATATAATATAATAAATTTTATATAGACCTAACAGATGTATAGAAACATGTGCAGTATCAACCCAATTAACTTGAAAAACAATAAAATATACATGTCATCATATGCACACAAAATAAAAAATGTTAAATAAAACAATATATTAATTTGAATAACAAAGAATAACCAATAAATAAAAATTTTCATAAGAAAGTCTATTGGAATAACACTTTATGTCCGATTTATAAAGGAAGAAACTATGTATATCTTAATAGAATTATTAACAACCCAAGAATAATTAATAATAAAGCATAAAAATAATTTAATAGATGGTTAAGAAACCCAATATATTGATGAGTCCTCAAATTGGGCTCATCTAGGGCCTTGTTTTAATGCAAATCATGTCATCAATTGCGTATTTTATCTCGATATATGATAAAAACTTCTATATTTCAGGTATTTGAGGATTTGATAGGAGCATGGACACTTATGTACATAACGAAAGCAAAATGGAAGAAAAGAGTTGAAAATGCAAAATGTGCATCGCCAGGCAAACTTGGCGACACGCCGTATATCAAAGTTCTGCCTTCTGTTACAGCAAGTAAGCCCTG
>NC_028648.1:47825041-47832541 GCF_001406875.1 Solanum pennellii | reverse complement strand
AAAAAGATATCAATACCAAAATTCACTTAAAATAAAAATGCATGAAACTTACATTCCAGAGGAATTTGTTTTTTTTTCAGGCACGTCTTAACTGAAAAATAGGACCTACACAGGTAATTTTACAGTAACTTAGTGTTTTTCGAAAATCGTCATAACTACTCAAATCATATACATTCTCTAATGAGATTATACACAATTCATGTTGTGTAATGTTCTACTTGCATGATGGCTACCGGCAAGAGCAAAACACTTCTTACCAAAAGTTTCTTTGATTCTATATCTTGGATCCGAGATATTTGGTAAATGATAGGACGAATCTTAATCATCAAAAACATTTTCAAAGGTAAAACTTTGAGATAGGGTCACATGGGAGAACATAATAACTTATAATTTTAGGTGAGAAGAAGCAGCAAACCAGTCTGACCTTGCTGGTCCAAGTATCCTTGTACTCCACGATATATGGATGGCATAACTAATAAAAATTATATGTCACATTAAACAAATTATGTTATGTCTATTGATGTGCATTACATTTATGCCTCTTTGCTCTCTTCAATTGTGGAAGAAGGTGATCAGTAGTTTTCAGTAACTTATGTAACCACCAACTCTTTACTTCATCCATTATTCTATCTTTATGTCATGTGACTTATGTAACGTTTGAGCCATTCGATTAGTAAATTTACTATCCACTATCTTCTTATTTATTTCAAGGAAAAATTCATTACCTATAAATAGGGTGGTCTTCCTTTGCATTGTGATAGACGAAAAAACAAGATCGAGAAGTACAAGAAAATATAGAGTGAAAAAGATGAGTAGTATTTTATAGTGTTTATATTGAATATAGTATTGTAGTGAAAGAGAGAGTTGAGACAAAGAACTTCAACTATATTCACTATATACAAAAAAAATATTTATATATTGAAGGAAGGTGTTCTTTGTGGAGCTTTTGACTCTTCAACTTATCCGGGCCTGCTTGAGTTGTACACGTTGTTGGATTGTTGTATCCTGGAGGAGACAAGTCAAGAGTGATATTGCTAGATCGGTGTAGATTATGCCGCAGTGGTATTGAATCTCCTTATAGAGAGCGAGATATGTACGCCTCAGCCTAAAAATCTATTTATTTGTCATTTTAAATTTTAACTATAATTTATTATATTTATAATATATATTAAACCAACACTTAGCGATCAGATTGATCTATCGTAGAACAATACATACACAAGTATATTAATATATCAATTAGCATAACATTATGCAAACCTATCTACTCAACATAATAAATGAAATCGTATTTATAAATCAAATTGATAAGTCATAATGAAAATGATTATAAATTTAAAGTACTAAATAATGCTAAAATAAGTTTATTAAGTACTAATTACATCATTAAGCATTAAAGAAAAATTAAAATTATGCTTTATATTTAAATGTCTGGACCAATGTAAAACTAAAGAACATATATTTAACATTATTGTCATTCTTAGTATTAAATTAATTTTTTTGTTAGCATCAATATTGATTTGATTTTTAATTGAGCTTTATTTGGGTCTAATATATATGAACTATAACCTTTATTAGACCATTCAAAATTCTAAGTCTTTGAAAAACTTAAAAAAACATGTTTAAAGATAAAAGTTATGAAAACTAACAAGTAAAACTCAGAGATTACATTAAAGTAAATAATTATATATATATATATATGTATATATATGTATAATGAAAGTAATTAGGTTTGAGAATGAGAATTTGATAGTATCTAATGGAATGAAATACTATGTTGTGAATAAATGAAATATCAGTTAATGGAATGATACTATGTAGTGAATTGCTGTTTGAAACCACACGTTGAGCTTGTCGTATTATTTAATATTCTCATCAAGTTAAGCCACATAAAATCAGATGTTGTTCTTTATTGAATATTTTAGTGTCTATCACTTATCTCATATTTTTTGTTATTTTTTAAAGAAACACCTTATATAGTTGTATTCTGATTGGACTAAAAAGTATTTGGAAGACAAGTTAATTATGTGTTTATCTCTGTTCAGAAAAAAAATTATGTGTTTGTAATTCAATTTACCCAAAAAAATTCCTAGGTTTATTAGTTTGGTTTGATTTTAAAAATTTTAAAATATATTTGAAAAACATCTTAAGTTACCCAAAAACACAGATTTTGTTAATTTGATTTGATTTATAAATTTAAAATTTTGACTCAAATAACTTTATTTGATATTTGAAACGAGTTTAACTTTTATGCTCTGTCGGTGTATATTTTTTTTTACACTAATACATACTTTTAAGGCAAGTTTCTTTTTATTATTAATATTTTTCTTTTATAAAATAAAAGTATCAAATACAGTAATATAAGGTAATTAGGATTCTACTTTTATTTTACCCTTTTGTTTAAGATTCCCTTTCTTTACTAAATAAAATTATCAACTTTTACAGAATTTAATGAGTATTAAGCTTGACATACAGAGCTTCAAGACTCATAGAGAGACAATTATCTAGAGTTTGGTTGTTAATTTTTCTTTTTCTAGAAAATAATTTTAACTTTTAAAGTATAATTTTTGTTCAAAAGTTTATTTTTAAGTTTACTCCCGACACAATTATCATTTCAACTCAAGTTTTGAGCTTTAAATTATTGATTTGCGTGTTTATTTACTCATATGATTTTTGCAATTGTGATCCTCTGTTTTTCTTTATCAAATAGATGATATTATCATTTTTCTTCTACATTTTTATCATAAAATTTTCATAAGTAATTTTTTTTTTACATTAAATAATAAAGTGGGATTTTTTTTAATAAATATTAAAGTGGAAAAAAATTTACTTTTGAAAATTTTATGTTAGCAAATGTAGATGAAAAATCATAATGTCATCTATTTGATAAACAGAAACAGAGGATCACAATTGCAAAAGTCATATGAGTAAATAAACACAAATCAATTTAAAGCTCTAAACTTGAGTTAAAATGATAATTATGCCGGGAGTAAACTTAAAAATAAACTTTGAACAAAAATTGTACTTTAGAAGTTAAAATTATTTTCTAGGGAAAGGAAAACTAACAACCAAACTCTAGATACTTTTCTCTCCAGGAGTCTTGAAGCTCTGTATATCAAGCTTAATGCTCATTTACTTCTATAAAAGTTGATAATCTTATTTAGCAAAGAAAGAGAATCTTAAACAAATGGGTAAAATAAAAGTAGAATCCTAATTACCTTATATTACTATATTTGATACTTTTATTTTATAAAAGAAAAATATTAATAAAAAAAGAAACTTGTCTTAAAAGTATGTGTTAGTGTAAAAAAAGTATACACCGACAGAGCATAAAATTTAAACTCATAAAAAAAGGACTTGCCTTAAAAGTGTCAAAAATACCCTCTAACTTTGATTTATTGTTAAAATTATCCTCATCGTTAAAATGAAGTTAATTTTACCCATCCCGTTACTAATTTCACCAAATTTACCCCTCATTAGACGGATTGACCCAAATTGATTCGATTTTTTTTAAAAAAAAAAACCTATTCCTTATTTTAACTCAACAATTCGTCCTATTTAAAATAACCTGACCCCATTCTCCCAAATAACCTTAACCCATTTACCCATTCTCCCAAATTTCCTTCATTCTCTCCCTCAATGCGATTTTCCACCTATCTTTCTTAAACCTTCCCTTGCAATGCAGAAACCTTGTTGCTAATGGTTTTAATTGTACCCTTCCATATTCCATTTCGCAGATGACTTTTCTCCGATACTTGTATGTAAATTTTTTGAATTTGACTGCAATTTGCTTTCCAGCAATAAGCTTTTGGTTTAAGGTTAAGCTTTTCAATGACTTTAATATTTTTATGTGGCTGTAGAAATATCAGTCATAATCAAATTCAAGAACAAGTGACTGTCACATTTGACTCTCTGTCTTCTCTTGATACATTGTAAGCCCCTATCTTCCACTCATGCCATTTCTTGAGTGTTTTAATAATAAATAAATGTTGTGGTCATAACTCAAATGTGAGGTGTTATTGGTAAAACATGTCATTCTTACTTCATTAGTATTACCTTTCCTTCTCCCATCTGAGTTGTTGTTTTGGGAAAAGAAAGTCAACATCATGAAAAACAGTATCTGATCCTTGTTGTAATTTGTAAACTTATGTGGCTGTCCCAGTAACTAAGTTGTATACATTTCGAGATATTCTTTAGTCAAGTCTTAGAAACCTCTAAATGACTAGTTAATCATTCTCTGTCTCATAGTTTTTGATTGATTAATATGTACGCTTCAGAAGGGTGATCTTCCTCAAAGCTTCAAGGCACTGACTAGTATGAACAAAATGTGAGATAATAAAATTTTCTACTTCATCTTTGTAGACAATTGGTTAAGTCTTTTAGTGGTGAAGTTTACATGTTGAAGTATGAAGGTATTTGCAGAACAACCAATTTACAGGAACTATTGATGTCTTAGCCAATCTTCCTCTAGACGATTTGTGAGTTTTCAGTCTATGCTTCTGAGGGAGAGAATGAAGAAAATTTGGGAGAATGGGTAAATGGGTAAAGGGGTATTTGGGAGAACGGGGTTGGGTTTGTAGTCACTTAAAATTTATTAAAGATAAATTTATAAAGCTGTTTGAATTTTATTAAATTAATGAATATATTAGTCCAAATAAATATTATGGATTAATATAATTGATTTAATTATTTAAATTTAATAGACATAAACTTAATTAAAGCTCACTACATATAATCCTTATGATATTTCATTTAAATCTGATTGGCCGAAGGAAGTCTTGTTCCAATCACAACTCCTCTATTCTAAAATTATAAATATGGATCTCATAATTCAGAAAAAGAGGACCAAGTATTCTAAACAAGAATTTAGAGAAAACTCGTGGATCAAAGCGATAAATTTCTCTACAAGTTTAAGAATTAAAAGATTCAAGTGTTCAAGTTCAACATTTGAAGAAGTCAAGATCAAATTCAAGAACGATCAAGACCAAGACCACCAGATTCAATACCAAGCTCCAAGCCCTTGAATTCAACTAGAAAGTCAAGATCAAGAATAAAGTTCAAGTCCAAGATCAAGATCAAGTCCAAGTCAAGTTCAAGTCCAAGAGCAAGATGAAATCAAGATCAAGATAAAGATAAATCCAAGTTCAAGATCAAGCTTTAAAACCCTTGAATTATATTTGAAAAGACGAATTCAGAGGAATCATAGAGATTGTAACACTCGCACTTGAAATAATAAATCGATTGTTGCTATAATCTCTCGTTCTTGATTATTGTTTTCTCGACACGAATTTTATTGTCTACAGAGTTACTTTAAATGGGACGGCTTATTGGGTTAAACTAAGGAATAAGATTCTTTTTTTTAAAAAAAAAAGGTCATTTTGAATCAATCCATCTAATGAGGGATAAATTTAATGAAATTAGTAACGGGGAATAAAATGAACTTCATTTCGACGGCGAGGATAAATTTAAACAATAAATCAAAGTTAGAGGATATTTTTGACCCTTGTATACACTGACAGTGGATAGAATTTAAACTCATTTGAAAACCCTGAACCAATCCAGTCATGTATACCCATATTCTTATAATTGATCCAAACAAATCTAGATAGACAAACTTAAAACTTCTGTAATGATGCACTAAGCGTCTAACCTGGACATTGTGCTGCTGCGCTTACACCTAAACATATCTATCGTTCCATAAATTAGTATTGCACCTGAGTGGCAAACTTTTCTGAAAGTTCTGCCAAGGAGTGGAAAACTGATCGAGCGAATATGAGTCGATAAAAAACAAGTTAGATCAAAATTAACACAGAAAAAGTGTGCTAATTTTCTCAAGAGCTTCCAATATTACAACACAGAATACAAAAATACCAGCCTCTAATCATGACTAATGACCTACACTACACGCAAGATAGAGAGAGCATAAAACAAAGACTAGGGCACCAATAAGGAAGACAATGAGTTTTTTCTTTATTTCCACTATGAAATACAGTTTCCCTCGAAAAAAAAAAAGTACAAGGCTGAAGTTAAAGCCATTGCAAACCGATTTCGTTTTTCACACGACAGGAAACTAAAAATCAGGTCTTAAGCAGTGAATAACAGAAGCAGCGATACATTGAAATTCACTAGTTGTTAAGCCCAACAACCTCTGAAGTTTATACTTTCAGCTGGAAATACAAATCTGCAAAAAGGAGAAATGACGCACTTTAGGGGAACACAATGATATATGTACGACAAAACCCAGGATATATTGCAAAGTCAAGAACTTGCATAAGAATTGTGTACCAAAACATGGATCACTCAAATATACAACATAAAAACAGACCTACAATATGAACTTTTAGTTGCAATTCTTTGCCCGAACTATACATGTTTGAGAGCTCAAAGCAATTTGTTTTCACTATTCAACTTGCATAGATTAATTTTGAAATATAGTTTCACTGGACAAACAAATAGACTTATTCTTTTTTGTAGAGCCCACATCAACTTGCCAACTGACTTTTACTCATTAACTAGCAGATTGTTGAGAAACCATTCTATCCGAGAACATGTTTGGTTCGATAAAATAAGGAAAGAAGAAGCCCAACTTCTTGATTTTGTTCCACAAGACTATTTACTCTACCTCACCAGCCTATACAGTATGAAAGAAAGATATTTACCCAACGACATTGACACAAGGACATTAAAAACTAGAAAAAGATGAGAAGATAGATATAGAATAAGAAATATTGGACAAATATAATAAAAGAAGCAATTCGCTAATTAGTCAAGCCAAGTAATATATACTTAAACCTACTAATTAGTAATCCAGTTACACGAAATCAATCCAAAGAAGAAGAAAAATGAACTCATACATGAACACTTGCTAGATGAATCCAAAAAAGGTTCAACTGAAGAGGATAAAGATATTCCCGTAAAGGCATTCTCTCTCAAGAGAGTTCTCCATCAATGATTCATCAAAAACTCCGCAAATCCTACATCACCTTAACGTAAAACTAGCTAAATGATGGGTTCCAGCCCAAGTCCAATTACTTAAAAATAATAAAATTCCTAACATGACCAAATGAGTCATGAAGCTGGCAGGGTGTGTGGAACCATGCTTGAATCATCCTAGAAACTCTAATGGCGATCAACTTATAATCAATGTTGGTAAAACCCATGGTCAAATTTGGTGAACTCTCGATCAACCCTTCATAAAGCCTACAGGTTTCTTAATGATGCAAGCCTATGGTCATGTTGTTGTCATTTACTTTCTCCTTTAAGGGTGTATTTGGTATGAAGGAAAATGTTTTCCTGGAAAACAAGTAGATTTTGGACTTATTTTCTCATGTTTGGTTGGTGAGTAGAAAATATTTTCTAGAAATGATTTTGTGTTTGATTTATGAATGAAAAATGTTTTTTGAGAAACACCTTTTATTTTTACTAGAGTAGAAAATAATTTATGAAGTTGAAAATATTTTTTAGAAACAACTTTTTTGGGGTGTGGTGGGGGGCTGCGGG
>NC_028648.1:47805786-47824495 GCF_001406875.1 Solanum pennellii | reverse complement strand
GGGTGGGATGGGGGGTCAGGGATCGGGTAAAAAAATTATATTTTGAAATTGAAAATATTTTTAAAATTGATGTTTTTGCCAAAAAAAAAATGTAATTTGAAGTTGGAGAAGAGTTTTGAAAAATGTTTTCCTTAATTTTTGAAGGGAAGTCATTTTCCTTAATTTTGAGGAAAATGAGTTGATATGGAAAATATTTTCAAGACTTTTGTCCCAACCAAACATGAGAAAATTGGTTCATACCAAACACACTCTAAATCTAGTTTCAGACTTTCAGTAAGGTTTAAAAATTCATGTGGACATGAAACATAACATACTACATTATTTCCCCTAATTTTTTATTCCGTAATTATACAAATGAAATATCCATGTATGTTCTAATGTTACTTCCTCTCCAGCAAGCCTCTTTCATCCCTGCTATTTTTTTTTTATTTAATAAAAGCTCATCCTTTTTCTCCCTAATAGCAGTACATAACAAGACAAGTGAATCATGCTTTGCCAATAATATTGCATTGTCGTTGCAAAAAGAAGCCATCACAATGGCAATTGTATAACATTATTTCTTAAAATGACTCAGAATGGCGATATGAAGTCTTAAGGAACCTATTGATGGAATCAGAAAGATATTGTAATTCTTTTATGCCTCTATTCATATTTCTAAGTTTATTGACACCTCAAGTCCTCTTTGACAGAATCTCAATTCCTGTGTTATTACATGTACTATATCAGATCTGCAATTTGTAAGAGGAGCTATTTTAGTCCTTCATCTAGTATAATCAACAAATTTCGATGGGATACTTGAAAGCTCAATCTTTTAAGGTCCTTTGTCCCTCTTTCATGCATATATCCTCAAACACTACATCTCATTCAAATACGTCACTTCGCTTCTTTATGAATCCCTGCTCAACTCTCTGTGAACTATCCAGAAAGGCAGTTGCTCTTAGGTGTTTTAGGAAAGATCAGAGTGTATAAGAGGGATATGATGGCATAGACCATATCAAAGGAAGAGGATGGAGGTGGAAGCCAAATGTGGAACTTCTCATGTAATTTGGCTGATTGCCTTCACTAAATGGATGAAATTCACCATAAGCGGAAGGTTCAATGTTTTATGCACAACAATACTAGGACCAAACTAACCTGAAAATATGGTGAATTAAAAGAAAAAAACTGTTATCAAAATTTAGAAGTGCTACCTCCCTTCTAGTTTTGCTCCTAACCATCTGTATAAGTCAGTCTGTGGAGATGACAGCAATTTTCTAGAGAATACCCAAAGCTTTTGTGAAAATCACTCAATTATCAGAAGTGTAGCCAGTTAAACAACTGTTCCAATTCGTCAGGCCAAACTTGATGTTTTCTGGCCAGGGGTGTGAAAGGTGTCAAGAAGGTAAAAAGGATTTCAATTGACAGTGGAGTTGTACACTAATATAACTTTCCTAGATAAAAGATGAGGAAGATTCAGGAGGGAAAGAGTTCATCTCGAAAGTTTCACCTCTATTCAACAGCATTTTGGAATTTTAACCTACATTGTAAAATGTATTTCTTGTGCTTTTTTGTGGTTGTTGCTTACCCCTCATTTTTGTTTTATTTCAAGGGAATTATTGTAGGTGGGCTATCATGGGACAGATAAGTAAACAATCAAAGTGACCAAGGTCAAACTTGTATTCCAGCTAGTTTCTTTAGATTCATTTGCAAAAATCCGGATGAAAATTTGAACAACTTTGAGTTCCAATAGCTGTATATAAAAAAAACACAGAAAAAAACAGAATCACCAAAAATACCCCGACTCCTTAACATGTTGTGACTTGGATTTTATGCATGGATTAAACTTGTTATATTGAGTTTAAGTTATGACAAAAGAGTTGAAAAAACAAATGTGATGGAGCCAAAAGATTAAGGAGAGCGAGAGAAATCTAGTGCATTTGCAAAAGTTTTACTCTGTTAAGTTTATCCTTTCTCAGTTAACCTATGAAAACGCCAAAAGCCTGAAGGATCTACAGCATACTGGTAGATGCACCAGATTCATGGAATCTTTAAGGGAATTTTGATATCTTTTTAAATACTTTATATCGTGGAAAGCTATGTCCTGATTCATTCTAAGCCATTGTAGTGTGTCACTGGCAAGGAACAATCACTATAAATGGAAGATTTAAGAAACCCATTACTTAATGGTGATTTCCTAAGCCCAAAGGCAAGAATTAAGGACTTCATGTGCCCTATGGTAAGTTAACTGCTATTCTTAGAGTTTTGAGGTAGATTTCATCTACTTGCCATTGAAAGAATGTTAGAGCTGGCATAACTGTAAATACAGGACTCTTGAGATATAGATTGAAATGCTAAAGCATGGATTATAACAGGTGACCAATTTGACAGTTTGTTTGATCATAGATCAATAAATATTTTCCCTTGTTGAGTCAATTGGAGTCGAGTCAACTCTGATTGAAGTTTCGATTCTTTGGTTCCTAGATCATTCATTAAAGATGATTTCCCCTAGTTGAGTCAATCAGAGTCAAGCCCAACGGGGATTGAAGTTAAGCTATAATCTGTCTCGTAACTGATTTTATATCAAAATGCATGATATAAAATTGAGTTATGCATGTTTTAGAATGAATTATTGTTCTATATTTCCAGAGTTGTGGTATATGTATGCTCTTCACATATAAGCATGCATGGGGACAACTACAGATGTGGATATGATTATGTAAATGCGTACTTTATCTTGAGCAGCTATCATGAGTTATGCTAATAGTTTATAGTGTTTATGACAGTGCACATGTACTTTGATGAGCCTGTTTAAAATTGAAGCAAGACTGACTAGCTTTGAGTAAAATACAGTTGATGTATGATTCTTATACAAGATTATGAAGTACATCACATGCTATATATTAAGCTGCATGCCTAAGCCTAGAAGAGTTTTTGGGAAGAAGGTTGCAAGATCTCAGATGAGATATGCTACCGTAAAAGAGTTGATCATATCACAAGAAGAAGCAGATATGGCTTGTTCTTGTGTAGCTTTAGATTCATTACGTGCTAGCATCCCTCCTAGCTGATCGAGATGGCTTCAGACTCTCGGAATGGACAAACAGGAAAAAGATACCTCAATCATCAAGTTAGGATCAGACTGTTGTATTAGCATCTACAATGCGGGTAGTGCCAGACTATAGTAAATGTAATCCTTAATCTATTGTGCTTCAATGTTCACAAGAGATTGTAAAATAGAGTCACCCATGACTCATGAGGTATGCATAGTGAATTATAACTATTATGATACATAACCCAAAAGTATCAATAATAGCATGTCACGTGTTTTAAGTCAGTTAAGATATTTCCAGTTTACAGATTCATACTGGCCATAGATTTGAAGATAGCGCAAATCATATTTTTGAATCTTCTAGTCTGATTAGTTATAGATTGGCCATATTATTAAGTGGACTCCCACCTCACATTTCATGATTCTAGATTTTGACCAAACTCTCTGGAGAGCCCCAGATTCCTCCATTGAAGTTCCTATTTCTAGGTTAGACTATAATTAATGAAATTGTTTCAAATAGACTCATATAAGCTGAAATTGATGATAATTCCAATCTAATAAAAGAGCAAGATCAGAAATACCTAAGATAGCAGAATCATTCGGACTCAACAGCTTCAACCACCTTAGGCCCTGCAATCAAAAGAATACATAAGATTCAGAAACCAAAAAAAAAAACCTTGAATCTCAAAGAAGTAATAAATGAGCAAAGGGCGAGACCATGCATAAAGGGAGGACGAAGGTCCTTGCCCCACCCAATACCACGGGTTGCATCAAGATACTGCTGAACAAGGTGGCGGCACTTCTGAAGATGGTTAACACCTTCGATACGGTAGCACCAACGGAGCTTTTCACGGAGGATCTTGGCTTTTTCAATGTCGATCCACTTCTCCCTCACCAAATGCTCCCGCATCTCTAAGAAAGCTACTGGATCCTTGTACGGGTTATTCGGGTCGAAATCATCGGGTGCTCCTTCATCGAACTGTACTCCATTCTTCCTCCCCATTTTTTCTGTCAAGAGAATTCTTCTTCTTTCTCTCCAATTGTTTTTTGTAGTGATAGGGATTTGAGTGAGATGATGAGTGAATTTGGGTTCAATTATTTGGGCTTGGGTTGAACTTCGATTAAGTTGACCTATTCCAATGGACTAATTAGGCCCAACTTTACTTTACATTTGTAGCTCCTCTTTTTTTCTTTTCCTTTTTTTCTTTGGCATTTTGGTAATAAATTTTTTTAAAAAAAATATTTGAAATTTTAAAATTGAAATTGTGTTTGGCTACAGTTTTTACTGTCAGTATTTAGAATTTAGATGTATTTTTAAATTTTATAAATAGTATTATTTGAACATGGCATATAATATAAAGGAATTTATTTTATGAAAATTAAAATTTAAGTAAAAACAAGGCTTTTGGGTTTTTTTCGAATTTCAAATACAACTTGAGGTGTATTTGAAATTTTCATGGTCAAATACTGTTTTTGAAAAAAGTGAAAAATGGATTGGATTCATGTACTAAGTTATACATTTTTTGTGATTTATTTGTGTAATCTAGGATTGCAAGTAAAGTAATCACTGATATTGGTGTAAGAGTTTTACAGAGACTTGATGAAGTTATTGCATATATTAGCTATCAACTACACGTAGGAGTAAAATGAAAGGGAAAACCAACCATTGTCAGTAATAATAAACTTAAGCAAATGAGGGGTAAAAAATGCAAACAAGGTTTGTAATTATTATTACGATAAAGTTGTTTGATGGTTCTGCTAAAGTTTTCTTATTTTTAGAAGTACACAAATAGGTTTGCAGAATGGAGTTTTTAATAAAATCACTTTATGTTTGGCTAATTCGCTTGAATAATCTTTTTGATAAACAAGATTGTATTTATGTAATCTTTTTTGTAAAAAATACTTTTAAGAGTTAAATTACAAAAAGGACAAGTATCAATATATAATTTATTTAATAGAGATAAGTTATATTAAATACTATTATAAAAAATATAATTAAATTTTTATTTTTATTGAATTAAAATGTAAAACATCGAATTTTAATCAGCATTTTTACATAAAATTAAAAGTAAACTTAATATTGATATAATCCTGAAAAAAGAATATTGTTGTTACCTTTTTTTCTAGTCCAATAAGAATTTATTGTTACCTTTTTTTCTTCTAATCATGCAAAATAATACACTATATATAAGTAGAAGATGAAATTCTTTAATGAAACTTAATCAAACTTATGAAGCATGCAAGTTAATTAATTAATTAATAAGGGATATATTAGTAAATATATATATCGAAGGGATTTTGATCTTGAAAAAAAATATCCGCTTTTCTTAAGAAGCAAAACAATTTTATTTTTCTCAACGGCAGTATAACTACTTCAGCTTCCTTTGAAAAGAAAATTTATTGATTTGCCAACGTCTTAATTTTTCAAAGAGATTTTTTTTCTCAAAATAAGTATTTTTGGTCTTCTAATAGTCATGTCAAAAGGCTCCAACTGTAGGAAGCGTTTTGAAGATAAATTAAAGTCTTAAGAATCCTCTAATACAAATTTGTAACACCTCAGAAATTAGAAAGTGCTCACATAGGGTCGTATGTATTGCATGTAAAGTTAATTCAGAGATTTGATTTAATCCCTCAGGACTACAAAAGGAATTGACGTATCGTTGAAAGGCCCATGAGTTGTAAGGATTGAACTAGACGAGATCCAGTAAAATTTTGTACTTGAATTTGGCTCTACGAGATGGGTCTACGAACCGTAGAGCAAACAATAAATTGTGGGATGGTCTTGTGGAAAGTTAGATTAATTATTGGGTTTCTGAAGTTAATTCTACAGTTGACCTATACGGGTCATATGAAATCCTATGGACGTAGGTCACTCTGACAACTTCTTTTTTTGGTCAAACAATCAACTTGTATTGATACTAAAAAGTGTAATTACAAAACCAAGTAGATATTTACATCTATTTCTCAAAATTCTCACCACAAAAAAAACTTCCTAGCCTGAATTAAAGACTATTATTACAACTAATTATTCACTTAAAACAATAACACGGAAAGAATCTAATAACAAAAAACTCATGAAATATGATCTATCTTCTTCAATGCCACTTCTTCAAGCATTTTCCTCTGATATGAATGCATAAGTCAATTTCTTTGCACACTCTGTCGCATTGGTATGGTGTCTCCTGAAAACTGGTAGTAATTCTTTCTCTCCATATTACATAGACCACCATTACAAAAACACAACTGATGATAGCTCCATATTCATTACGCTTTGTTGCCCATCCATTTGCCCATGTAAGCTCCTGCTGCCAACTTTCTATTTGCCTATTTATGCCCATCCATTTTAGTAATCTAGACCATAAGTCTTCGGTTATAGGACACTCGAAATAGAGATAATCAAAGGTTTCTATGGCATCTTCATGATAGCTGCATTCTAGGGGCACAATTATGCCGAACTTCAATAATCTTTCTATTGTAGCTAGTCTCCTCCATGCTACTAACCAAAGTATAAATCGATGTCTAGGATGGACTGCTAGCTGCAGAACAATGCTCTTCCAACTTACATTAGGATGTTGTGGTGTTAGTTTGATGTACATTTGATGGTTGGAAAATTTATTAGCCTTCACCTCTCCCTTAAACTTTGATCCTAAATCACTAGGATTTAATATAGGCATGAGTGTCTTCTTGGTCTCCAAGATCTTCCGTATCACTCATGTGTCACTTGTTGGAATAGGGCAGTGTTCCACCTCTTTTTAATGGTATGTATGTACCAATTTGATCCAAAGACAATTCTTTTTCTCATGCATTGCCATAACAACTTCAGGATGGCAACAATATTCCAAACTTCTAAGTTGATTAGATTTTGACCCCCAACTGATTTTGGAAGACAAAGTTCTCGCATGAAACCAGTGCTTTCTGTTGTAGCATTTTAATATTATTATTCTTTTAATATTATTATAATTTGCTATATATGTCATTAGTACTCTGCCTAACTTAACATTATTTTAGTGTCTTAACTCATAATTGTAGCAGAAACATTGTAGTGAACTTTGGAATTAGGCAGCATGTTAATATACACGTTGAGGTGCATTTGTTGCCCTCATCATTACTTCTCTAAATTATTCCTTCATTATTCTCCGTAACCTATGTAACTTCTATTGTAACTATGTAACCTATGTAACTCCTAAGGCCATTATCTTCACTATTTACTACACCACTTATCTTCCAATTCATTGTTAAGACTCCTTGTAGTATAAATAGTGATGGTTTTCATTTGGTTTAAAAAATAGACAACACACAAGAGAAATATAGAGTGAAAGAGTTACTCAAAAGAGAGTTCTTATTAGTTGAAGAGATGTGTTCTTTATTGTGGAGTTTTGGACTCAACCCTTATCCAGAGTTGTTGAGTTATATTTTGTGAAGGTTGTTGTATCCTGGAGGGGACAAGTCAAAGAGGACTACTGTTGGACCGGTGAAAACATTTGTTGCAGTGGGCTTGAATCTCCTTACAAAGATCGAGATATCCGCGCCTCAGCCTGAAGAGATTTATTTCTTCATTTCATTTTCAGTTGTAATCTTGTATTTTTGTTATCTTGTAAGTTTTTCATTAACAATTTTAAGGAGATTCATCATGACTACAATTGAAAAAACCGCAGATGTCATGATGGGAGACCTTAACAAGTCATTTCAGTTCAATGATAATTATTTCAAGAGATGGAAGGGTAAAGTACTTTTCTACTTAAATCTTCTCAATATAATGTTTCTTATGTGTTAACTGAGAATAATCCTAATAAAGAAGCCATCACCTTTATGAATGATTAGGAAACTATTTCTCATCTAGAGAAAGTGGAAAAATACGATGGTGATTCCTATAAGTGTCGGTATTACCTTCTTAATTGTCTATTTGATAATTCTTATGATTGTTATGATAGAACTTTCTCTAGTGCAAAGAAAATCTTGAAAGCATTGCAGAGTAAGTATGATACCGATGAGTCTGGAGCGAAAAAAATGCAGCTAGTAGATTTTTTTCGTTTCCAAATGGTGGACAACAAATCAGTGGTAGATCAAGTTCAACACTTCACAATGATTGTTGGAGAGTTTAGGTCCGAAGAGGTTAAAGTTGGAGATAACCTTATTGTCTGTGGCATAGTGGATAAACTTCCACCTTCTTGGAAGGAATTTCAAAAAACTATGTGCCACAAACAAAAGGAAACCTCTCTTGAAACCTTGATAATGAAAATCCGCATGGAACAAGAAGCAAGGGGCCAAGATGCATTTTTACAAATAGAAGAGAACAACATCACATCTAAGGTAAATTTAATTACTTCGAATATGCTACTCTTGAAACTCACAAAAATACTCCTTTGAAGCCTAAGAAGAAAAAAGTTCAAGAAAAATAATGGTAGACCTCCCAAGAAAAATAATGGTGAAAATAATCAAACACAAAATCACCAAGTTCAAGAAAAGGGACCATGCTTTGTTTGTGGCAAGAGTGGGCATATTGCTTGATTTTGCAAATTCCAAAAATGTGGTCCTAACCTCAGGCAAACGTTACTGAAGAACCTTTTATGGCGGTGATTACCCACATAAACATGATTGAGAATGTTGATGGATGGAGGGCTGATTCTGGTACAAGCTGTCATGTCTGTTATGACAAAGACTGTTTCAAGAAATATACTTATTTTGAGGAGTCCAAAACCATCATACTTGGTGATGCTCATGTACTTTATACTTCTTCCATGAGAAAAAAATTGATGTCTAGTTTTCTTCTTAATAAAGCAGGCTTTAAACAAATTATTGAATCTGATCAATATGTAATTGTAAAGAAGGGTATTTTTGTGGAGAAGGGATAGGCATGTGATGGGATGTTCAAATCGAATGTTGAAATGAATAAAGTTTCTACTATACTTCTGTTTATATGCTTTCTTCTACCAACGTTTGACATGCTTTTTTTTGTGTCATATTAATGATTGTTATGTTGGAATCATGAGTAGTTTATGATTAATCCCAATGATTAAAAAGAATTTTAAAAAATGTGAGGCTTGTAGTAAAGCCAAAATCACTAAAGACCTCATTTTCAAGTTGAAACAAAAATTGATTTGTTAGAATTAGTTCATAATATTTATGAACTTGGTAAAATTGTAACTCGTAGAGGTAATAGATATTTTATTACTTGCATTGATGATTTTTCTAAATTTACATATGTTTACTTGATGAAAATAAAAGTGATGCTTTTGAGAATTTTAAAACTTATCTCCATGAGGTTGAAAATCAGTATGATAGAAAAAAAATAAAATAGAAGTGGTAGAGGCAGTGAATATGAGTCAAATGGTTTAATTCTCTTGTAAGATCATTGGGAATAATTCATGAAACTCCTCCTCCTTACTCTCCTTCATCTAATAGAGTAGTGAAAAGGAAAAAAAAACTTTGATTGAATTGACTAATGTCATGCTTATTGAGTCACATGCACCTTTAAATTTTTGGGGTGAAGTTATTTTATATGCTTGTTATGTGTTGAATCGTGTGCCTCATAAAAAATCTAAGTTGACACCTTTTGAATTGTGGAAAGATTACAAGCAATTTTGAGATATCTAAGAGTTTGAGGTTGTCTAGCCTTTGTGAGGCTAATTGATCCCAAGATAACAAAGTTGGGTAAGAAAGTTACTACTTGTGCTTTTTTTGGTTATGCTTCAAATAGTACAACTTATAGATTTTTTAATCTTGAAGATAATATTGTAATAGAATCGGGTGATGCAATTTTTCATGAGAATATATTTCCTTTTGATTCTAAAAATAGTGGGGTCAAAGAATTGGACAAAATATTTTGTCACTACCTATTTCTTCTACCTCTACTTTGAAAAATAAAGAGGTTGATGATTTTGAGTTAAGAAGTAAAAGATCTAGAATAGGAAAAAATTTTGGTCTTGATTTCTATGTATTTAATGTTGAAGATGACCCTCTAACTTTGAGAGAAATATTATCTTCACATGATTCTATTTTTTGGAAAGAGGTTGTCAATGATGAAATGTAATCACTAAATTATAATAAAACTTGGAAACTAGTTGATTTACCATCGGGTTGTAAAACTATTGGTTGTAAATGGGTCTTACGAAAAAAGTTGATACCAGATGGATCTATTGATAAATATAAGGGTAGGCTAGTTGAAAAAGGTTTTAAACAACTAGAAGGACTAGAATTTTTTGATACTTTTTCTCCGATAATAAGAATTACATCTATAAGATTTTTAATTGCTATGACTGCAATTTTTGATTTGCAAATTCATCTAATGGATGTAAAAACTGCTTTTCTAAATGGAGACCTAAATGAAGAAATTTATATGGATCAACCCGAGTGTTACATTGAAGCAACCAAGAAAATAAAGTATGTAAACTTACTAAATCCTTATATGGCTTGAAACAGACACCAAAGCAATGACATGAAAAATTTGATTCCTGCATGATTGAAAATGGTTTTAAAACAAATGAGTGTGATAAGTGCATATATCATAAGTCTTAGAATAATTCACATGTGATTATTTTCCTATATGTTGATGATTTGTTGATCTTTGGCTCTAAGATGAGTGTTACTGATGAAGCTAAGAATATTCTTAGAAGCCATTTTGATATGAAAGATATTGGTGAGACAAATTTTATTCTTGGAATAAAAATAACAAGAACATGTGAGGGAATTTTCCTTTACCAGTCACATTATGTTGAGAAAATTTTGAAAAAATATAACTTTCATGATTACAAGCATGTTGCTACTCCTATTGATTCAAGTGTTCACTTATTTCCTGTTGAAAGTGAAAATGATGTAATAAATCAAAAGGAATATGCTAGTATAATCGAAAGTTTGAGATATGTGACTGATTGCACTAAGACTGATATTGCATATGCAGTAGGAATACTTGACAGATTTTACAAGCAAGCCAGGTAATGAACATTGACATGCTATATGATACGCTCAAACTTACTTCTCAAATAAGAAGTAAAGCGGTCGTATCAAGTAAAGAACCCAACCAATGAGGCTGTGATCGTTCCCACGAGGAAAATAGTTCAGACTTAACTTTAATCTATTATTACTATTATTTTGTCAATTATTTCCTTAGAAAACAAAGACAATAAAAGGGGGGGTTTATTTCTAAATTAATGAAAATAACTAACTAAATTAAAGTAAACAACTAACAGATTCAAATGTTGGAGTTTAATCAATTAATAAAAGTAACTAGGGTTTAAGTGTTCCCCACAGGTTCCTAACTTGATAATTCTAACTATAACAATTCTTTCCTAGTATCTTCCATGCAAAGTGATAAGTTATGTATTTCTAAATCCTTGGTCCGGCATCTAGAAAATTTCACTCCGCACCTTGGTCCGGCTACGTGTGTTGCTATACTAACCCTTACCTTTACCTCATATTAAGCATTGTATTCGATATTTGACTATGTTATTACCTCGTACCAATAGATACTAGCATATTAGATAGTATACACTAAATCTATGTTGATAATTCTTTTCCTATTATCTACCTCCTTGGTCCGGCAAATAGCATTATGTCGAGTTCTAACGTTGGTCATCCGTTAAAAAGACTTCTAAACGAAAGAATTATCAATACATGCAAGACACTATTCTGGAAATGTTATTTTACTTAGGTTTTACCTCATTATTAACCCATGGTTCCCACAATCCTAGTTATGGAGTTTAGTTACCCATAGTCATAATCACAATATTCATATATTTAATATAAGAATTCATCCACTTACTTTGATGAGAAAGAATAAAATCCAGAAATTCACTTCATTAATCAACAAAATCACCAACAATCAATTCCAAAAAAAGTGTAACAATTGCTGAAATTAATCCTTCAATACTTGAACAAGAGAACTAAAGATTTTCCCAAAACTCTAACAATCAAAGAGTCTACTAACAAAGAGTCTACTAACAAAGAGTCTCCTAACAAAGAGTCTTACTAACAAAGAGTCTTACTAACAAAGAGTCTAACCCCAAAATGAGGTTTTTCGAACTATTTATAATAAAAATAAAACCTAATAAAAGAAGGATTCTAATTACTGAAAATCTGTCAAAACGCGGCTGGATCGACGGACCTCGTGACGGACCGTAGTGGTCACGACGGGCCGTCATGGTCTCTGTCATCCCATACTTCATAAATTCTTCTGCTGCTCTCTTCATTACCCTCGATGAACAGGTATGACGGACCGTTTCAAGCACGACGGTCCGTCGAGGGTCTCCGTTCCATAATACTTTAACTTTTTGGAATTTGGGTACTGGGACTACTCTCTGATCTTTGCGATGAACCAGCAGGATGGACCGTCATGGATATAACGTTCCGTCATGGATATGACGTTCCGTCATGGACTTCCGTAATGTCACACTTAGGTCAGACATCCCCATCTTCCTTCAGCAGCTTCATTAGATGCCACCTACGGACCGTCACAAGCTCGACGGACCGTCACAAGCTCCGTAGGTGGTCTCTTCTTCATTTCTCGCTCAAAACTTTCCGCGTTCATCTTTGGACAAATTTCCTGCAAATAAAGAGAAACTTACATAAAAATCAATACAAAAAGGCTTTTGGAAACACACTAAATTTAAGGAAAAAACATTAAAAATACCGTGAATCCACGGTATATCAACACCCTCAACTTAATTTCGTTGTTTGTCCTTAAGCGACGCACTATGACTCACTACAAAATCTTTGTACAATAGTATCCATATTTTAGATTTCGCGATCATTTGGCTATCAATCCCGATAAATCTCATCATGTTTATGCATGTTATCACTATTAGGCTTTTTTATGTGGAATCAGACCATGACACAGACTCACCATGTGCTGACACCTAACCTCTTCAATTTCTCACCGAGGTGCTAATATTTTCGGTATTGCAACTAGTGTCCTCACTTCAAAATAACATCCTCATTTTTCACACAATGATTTCATTATGAGTATAAGGAATACTTTTCAACACTCACTCTCAGAACAAATTCAAAACTCATTCATACATATTGACATAAGCTTGCCCTTATTTTCACTGCTTTAAGTTCGCCATACAACTCTTAAGATCACGATAGGACTTTCTTAGCTTGTAACATAGGCTCAGGGTCAGGTAGGGTATATTTAGGTATACTTTAGTGAATTTTTGCCCTCCTTGACATATCGGCTAAACATACCACTTTCTATCATTTTATTTTGCCCAATTTCTCATATTCTTTCACCTTGCTATTTTCCCTTCTTTCTTCATTTGTGTAAGTGACTCTTTTTCTTTGATTGCTTGTATTTATTATATATATATATATATATATATATTATTGTTTTTAATTTTTTAATTTCACTTTTCTTTCAACTGGTTCTTGAGTCAATTTACTTTTGTTCTTTGTCTCTCTTTGTTCTTTCAACCCCACTTTCCAGAGCATTCCTCATAATAGCCACCCTCAACTCATGACTTTGTCATGAGTCAAAGTACACAATACCCAAATTTGGGTCAGAGCCACGAAAAGGTTGTTTACTGCATTAGCCACCCTTAACTTATGCTTTTGGCATTATTTGAGGTGCACATGTCCAAGGAGGGACCAGGGCCAACACATTATTCCCAGAAAAGATCAGTTGGGGTGAAAAAGAAAGGTCTATTTTAAGCTCAAATCATTTGGATCAAAGAGGGATTAATTTCATTCATTTTTAGGCTAAAAATTGGCTATATTGAACAAGGGCCTATGATCCTTTCCTAATTGTCTAGTACAACTTACTTTTAGCAGGACTAACCAGGCAAGTTCTAGCTCAGTACAAATAGTGGACTATTCAAATTTTCCTCACACTCACCTGACATCTCAATGCTCTACCAGATTATCAGACACCTAGTTCGAATTTTAGACTTAGGGTCATGCAGTGGTGTATCTCTATGTCATGCTTAGAGCCACACATTTATTAATTACTATGCCTAGTCATGCATCATTTTCATTACATCAGGATATTATTTTTGTTTTATTCATCATTCTTCAGAGTTATACTATGTACACAAGATATAGACATGCCGGTTCAACAATAAAAATAATCCGTCTCTTGGGGAAAAAGAACACAGGAAAGAAAACCCCAAAAGAGGATCGTGAATTGGGATACTCAGAATTCACCCTAGCATTCACTTTCCATTTACCCCACCCCCAACAAAAAGATATGCAATTGTCCCCAATGCATAAAAAAATCTGAAATACGAGAGTGGTAGGTGAAGCCAACCTGGGGCGCAAAGCGCCGACGATCAACAATCTGGTGGGTCCGATTCCTCGGAACCCACTACCTATGTAGTATGGACACCCTCAGTAGTGTCCTCATCAGCAATAACACTATCAGTAGTGCCTCCCACTTTCTCCTCATCTCTGGCGCTAGATGCCCCAGCATCTGACTCTACAGCCCTGATCCGACGCACCTCATCATCATCAAGCGAGGCTCTCCTCACAGCCTCCATCTCACGGCGCTCTTTCTTCTGTGCTCTAGCCTCATCCTTTTCTCGGACCTTGCGCCTCTTGGAATGTTCTCGAGGGGGAGGTGGTGGAATATCAGAAGTGGCGAATAAGGCAGCCATCACCGTGTCCTCAGCAGGCTCTGCAGAAAGGGCCTCAGACTCAGGCACCCTAGCCTCTAGGATCATATCAATATCCGCTCACAGACTCTCAACCGTAGCCTGAAGGGTCGACACGTCCATCTGAGGGGCTGGCCGGGCTAGCACCCACAACTCAAAAGCGTCTAAGTGCTGATGAACCTCACAGATATTCCGCTTTGTTGCTGGACCATTTTACGCTCCAAGCGCTCCTCCGCCTCAACAATAGACCTTTGCATCCAAGGTTGTATGTGATGCAGAAGTGTGGCCATCTGAGCCTCTAGTTTCTGGACCCTAGCAAGCGGGACCAGAGCGGGGAAAAGGGCCGAGCGAGAGGATCTAGGGGCCGTGCTACTACCCGGGATAGACTCGACCGGGGTAGTGTCAGTGGTTTCGGAAGCAGACTGTGTAGCCGTTAGAGCATGTGCTACCGTATCAGCCAGATTTTCACCAAGTGGAGGCAACTCTGGACGGGGCCCTCTACATGAAGCCAACTCATTGGCCTCATCCTTGATGAGGCCGATATCAACAGTGCCCAGTGGAGTTTTGAGGTGATCAATGTGCCAAATGGGCACACCTGCGGACCTACATAGGAAAATATCATGCACGGAAAAGGGTAAGTAGTTGTGACCTTGAAAAACCCTCTCGTGCATGACCTCCTGTTGAAGCCAAGTGAAGTCCACCTCAAACCCGGCTATTATCGCCGCCTTCAGAACTGCGCGATCCCATGTGACTATATTATAAGCAGCCGTGGGGGAAAGGCAGTGGCGGACAATCAACCATAAGAACTTAGCCGTGAAGGTCAATGGCTCCCTTCGGCTCCGTTACCCAATCGGTACCCTCTCCATCAATAGACAAGTGCAGGGCCATCCACCGCTTGGTAGTCTCTCTCAGCGATGGCTCACGCAAGAATTGGCCATCTTTTACAATTTGCCACTGGTAGTCAAACTCGGCGCTGAGAGGGGTCCTGTTGGTATCAACATCCTCGCCGTACAGATACCGGCGGCTGGCGGGCAGGGAGATGTCGACCTGTATGCCGCATACTCAGACGTGCTCAAGTGGGTCCTGTTTGGCGGGGGCAGCCCGCCTATCTATCTGTGATCGGAGAGTAGCCACGTAAGAGGCGTAACACTCTCAGACCAACTCCTCACTACAGCGCCCTAAAGAACGAGCTGTCCACTCCAGCTGGTGTCTGGTTAAGAGATTGTGGATCTATGGCATGGTGGGGAGACTTCCCGTAAGGACCCGCCTCTCCAGTGTAAGGGTCCGTGTCATGACACCTTTATCAATTAGAAACTTGGCGTCTGAATACACTTGGTATTGCTCGTCGACACACCACCGGTTGGGCTGGTCTGCAACCGGGGTGAGAGCACCAGTCGGTGAGCATGGAGTGAATCAGGACTGTCAACCTCATCATACTGTGTAGCTATGACGGGTGCAGGGACTTCTGCAGACCTGGAGGCTTCCTCCGACCATGAAACTCCTAAGGAACCATACGCTCCTTCTTCATGTGTAGCTGACCCAGAAGGTGTGCCGGTTAGTGTGCGCTCCTCATCAGACTAAGAGGCAGTGACTACGCCGGACGACACCTTTTTGGGGGTAGCTCGGGTTGCATGTGCATCTCATGCTAGAATGGCAGTGCCTGGGGGCACGTACTCGAGATCATGCTCATCATCAGAGCCTATAACCAGTCGGGCAGACGGGGCGACAAACTTTGAACGCCCACGTGCGTAAACTAGATCTTGTTTTGGTGCCAGTAGAGATAGTACCTGTAAAGAATCATTATTAGTGCTAGAAGGAGCAAACAAGACAAGAAAAAACAACACAAAATAAATATAAGAGCAAAGCTGTAATGACATCTCTATAGTAACAGTGAAACACGATGGGCCAGGTGACGTCTCATCGTGAGTGTGACGGACCATCATGGGGTTCGTCATGTCTTACTTCAACTATGTTTATGTGGAGACCCTTGAAGAAAAGTCTCTGACAGTTATGATGGATAAGCAGGACGGACCGTCGTGACAATGACGGTTCGTCGTCGATGTTCATCGTGGGGCACTTAGAAAAAGTATGGAGACCCTTAGGAGAGGGGTCTCTGACCGTCATGACGGTTGTGTAGGATGGACCGTCGAGGGTATGACGGTCCATCATAAATGTCCGTTAGAGGACACTTAGAAAAAGTTGGAGACCCTTAGGACAAGGGTCTCTGACAACCATGGCGGTTGTGCAGTACGGACCATCATGTTAATGACGGTCCGTCGTAGATGTCCGTCAGAGGACAATTGGAAAAAGTTGGAGACTCTTAGGACAAGGGTCTCTGACAACCATGACGGTTGTGCAGGACGAACCATGGTGGGTATGACAGTCCGTCGCATGTGTCCGTCAAAGGACACTTAGAAAAAGTTGGAGACCCTTAGGACAAGGGTCTCTGACAATAATGATGGTTGTGCAGGACGGACCATCGTGGGAACGACGGTCTGTCGCATGTGTCCGTTGGTGGACACGTAGATAAAGTTGGAGACCCTTAGGACAAGGGTCTCTGACAACCATGACGGTTGTACAGGACGGACCGTCTTGGGTATGACGGTCCGTCGCATGTGTCCGTTAGAGGACACTTAGAAAAAGTTGGAGACCCTTAGGAAAAGGGTCAATGACAACCATGACGGTTGTGCAGGACGGACCATCTTGGGAACGACGGTTCATCGCATGTGTTCGTTGGTGGACACTTAGAGAAAACGAATAGTGGGGTGTTGGAACAGACCCTATGACGATCCGTCGTGGGTACGACGGTCCGTCATTGGGGTCTCGTTCTGTCATTCAGTGACAGAACTGAGGATGTCACAATCATCCCCTATGACTCAAACGGAGTACTTAGTGTTAACCTACATGTTTCTAACCCAAATACCTAGCAAACTAGCAATGCTAAAGCACCAATTTATCGAGTTTTAACAAGGCAATTCGAGGATTCTCAACCTAGGTCAGACAAAATTTGATCAAAGAATTAAGACCCACCAAAAAGATATAGGCTAATACTAATTAAAAAAAACAAAAATGCAATGTAAATGGGTAGAGATCAGAGACACATACCTGAGAAGAGGAGAAAAACAAGAAAATGAGGCACTTGGTTATCGAGAGCAAAACCACAACAGCAGACTCCGACCAGTAGAAAGGAGATTTCCAGAATTGGGGATTTGGGGAAGTGATCAGTTGATAGAGAAGAGGGTAGGAAGTTGGAAGTTTGAAAGGGAGGGAAATGGGAGAAAGAGGGAAGGAAATTGTTGAAATGAAGGGGTGGGTTTTTTTAAATATTGACAAATTTTAAAATACCCCAGCCTAGTCGGGTCGGGTATGCTGATTAATGACGCAATGAGTCCCCGATGACGGACCATCACAGATGCGAGGATTCGTCATGGGTTTCGTCGCGTGTGCCCTAATTTTGGAAATAAATGAAAGACATACTTGGCACGACGGATTTATGCGATGGTCCGTCGCATGCGTGACGGTCCGTCGCATGCGTGACGGTCCGTCGATGTATCCGTCAGTGACTGTTACAGAATGATTTTCTGCAGAATTTCCTGGTGATGTGCCTGCAAATTTAAAATCCATTAGTAGAAAGTGCTACCATTACTAGAAAGAAAACTATAAGTATTGGGTTGCCTCCCAACTAACACCTGATTTAACGTCGCGGCACGACTGAAGACACTTGATTATTCAGACTTCATCAAGATGGTATGCCTCGATCACTTTATTCGCTGATTCAGCATGCCCGAAATAGATTTTTATTCGTTGTCCATTCACCTTAAATCGCACACCCTCCTTGGTTTCCAACTCAACTGCTCCATGAGGGAATAGTTGGGTAACCAAGTAAGGGCCAATCCATTTGGACTTGAGCTTGCCCGCAAATAAGCGCAACCTAGAATTGAATAAAAGCACCAAATCCCAAACCATAAACTCTCGTTTTTCAATTTTTAGGTCATGGTACTTCTTCATCTTTTCTTTGTAGGATATAGCAGATACTGATTGGAGCTCACCACCCTGCCTCATGGACCTACAAATGTTGAAGGTCGCTTCTTCATTGTTCAAC
>NC_028648.1:47778183-47801437 GCF_001406875.1 Solanum pennellii | reverse complement strand
AGCTCAGTGAACCAAATAGCAGCCTCTCCCGTCAGTGAGAGAGGAAATACTCTTAGCCCTATTACATCCAAATCCAAATAAGGCCCTCCCTACACAACTTTTATACACTGCCCTTACCTTAGCTATATGGGCATGTGGGTCCTCAGAAGGTAGCCCTAAAAACAAACCGCTAGCAGTGAGCATTTGCAACAGACTACTAGTTACAACAAAGGTGTGGCCTTGTGGTAGAGGGGTCAAGACAAGTGGCCCATCAGAGTCTGCAATATTATCATAGCCTTTGTAGTATTCTTGAGGACGAGGTGCGGGATTTTGTCCCCTTTGTTGATTTTCACCAGGAAAATCGGGTAATAACTGACCATGAACATCAACTGGAGCTGGGATGTTCTGGTTTGGATCATCATCGTTAATACCCAAGTTTCGAATCATATTGCGTAGTGTACGCTCTAATTCGTGATCGTAGGGAAACAAGGGTTCTCTTCCTCTCCGTGTATTTGGCATAGAAGGAAGATAGTTATGCAAGAATAAAAAACAATTAAAAAAAATAAAATTAAAAAAAAATTGACTAAAATTTAGTAATAAGTTTAAGTTAATCTAAAAGCTAGTTTCCCTGGCAGCGGCGCCAAAATTTGATACGCTCAAACTTACTTCTCAAATAAGAAGTAAAGCGGTCGTATCGAGTAAAGAACCCAACTAATGAGGTTGGGATCGTTCCAACGAGGAAAATAGTTCAGACTTAACTTTAATCTATTATTACTATTATTTAGTCAATTATTTCCTTAGAAAACAAAGACAATAAAAGGGGGGTTTTTATTTCTAAATTAATGAAAATAACTAACTAAATTAAAGTAAACAACTAACAGATTCAAATGTTGGAGTTTAATCAATTAATAAAAGTAACTAGGATTTAAGTGTTCCCTACAGGTTCCTAACTTGATAATTCTAACTATAACAATTCTTTCCTAGTATCTTCCATGCAAAGTGATAAGTTATGTATTTCTAAATCCTTGGTCCGGCATCTAGAAAATTTCACTCCGCACCTTGGTCCGGCTACGTGTGTTGCTATACTAACCCTTACCTTTACCTCATATTAAGCATTGTATTCGATATTTGACTAAGTTGTTACCTCGTACCAGTCGACACTAGCCTATTAGATAGTATACACTAAATCTATGTTGATAATTCTTTTCCTATTATCTACCTCCTTGGTCCGGCAAGTAGAATTATGGCGAGTTCTAACGTTGGCCATCCGTTAAAAAGACTTCTAAACGAAAGTATTATCAATACATGTAAGACACTATTCTGGAATTGTTATTTTAGTTAGGTTTTACCTCATTATTCACTCATGGTTCCCACAACCCTAGTTATGGAGTTTAGTTACCCATAGTTATAATCACAATATTCATATATTTAATATAAGAATTCATGCACTTACTTTGATGAGAAAGAATAAAATGCAGAAATTCACTTCATTAATCAACAAAATCACCAATAATCAATTCCAAAAAAGTGTAACAATTGCTGAAATTAATCCTTCAATACTTGAACAAGAGAACTAAAGATTCACCCAAAATTCTAACAATCAAAGAGTCTAACTAATAAAGAGTCTAACTAACAAAGAGTCTAACCCCAAAAACGAGGTTTTCCAACTATTTATAATAAAAATAAAACCTAATAAAAGAAAGATTCTAATTACTGAAAATCTGTCAAAACGCGGTTGGGTCGACGGACCTCGTGACGGACCGTCGTGGTCACGACGAGCCGTCATGGCCTCCGTCGTCCCATACTTCATAAATTCTTCTTCTGCTCTCTTCATTATTCTCGACGAACAAGTTTGATGGACTGTTCCTAGCACGACAATCCGTCAAGGGTCTCCGCTCCATAATACTTTAACTTCTTGGAATTTGGGTACTGGACTACTCTCTGATCATTGCGAAGAACCAGCAAGACAGACCAACGTGGCTATGACGGTCCGTCATGGACTTCCATAATCCCATACTTAGGTCAGACTTCCCCATCTTTCTTCAGCAGCTTCACTATGATGCCACCTACGGACCGTCACAAGCTCCGTAGGTGGTCTCTTCTGCATTTCTTTCTCAAAACATTCCGCGTTCATCTTTGGACAGATTTCCTGCAAATAAAGATAAACTTACATAAAAATCAATACAAAAAGGCTTTTGGACACACACTAAATTTAAGGAAAAAACATTAAAAATACCATGAAACCACGTTATATCACTATAACAAGAGTTATGAGATATTTAATTGGAAAAACAAATCGTGGTTTGTTCTATAAAAATATCCTGATGTACTTGAAGGCTTTTATAATGCAGATTGGAACACTTTATCAGATGATTCGTGTTCTACCATTGTTTATGTCTTTACTTTAGGTGGTTGTAAGGCCCCAAAAGGGTGTCTAGAGCCTAACATGTATTATAATATGGTTTAGATGCAGTGTGTAAAGTTTGAGGTGATTTGTAAGTCAAACGTTAAGGGACGATCAAAACGTCTGACGACTAGTGACCTATGTGCCTCATGTGTGTACACATGATTATATTTGTATATCATGAGCTTATGAAGACATTAAATGAGTGATAATTATGTTTAATGTTAGTATATGGAGTTTCGAGAATTTTGGAGGTCAGACGTCAAAGAACATCCAAGACGTTCGAAAGATAGCCCTTAAGACGCTCAAGTGTGTCTTGATGGGGCTTAGCCTTTTTGGACAATCTGCTAGTATATTTTTTTGGTTGAAACTTATGTGGGAGGTCTACAACTTGCTAAGGGTTGCATTTACGTTGGAAACGTCCCGGTACGCCCTCTAAAGAGCCCCGCAAAAGGGCCCACAAGAAGGACCCAAGGCTGGTCGAGACACTGCCTTGGCGGTGTGAATCGATGGACCAAACGACGGCCAGTTACAAAGACTTTTGGTGGGTTCTCATTGATGAACACTTAGCATGGGAAAGTGTCAACCAAAGACCAGGCCAAGGACCAATCGATGGAAGCCACAGACGGCCCATTGATTGACCTACGGTCCGTCAATGGTGTCGTCGATGGTGGCCTGCAACTGGTGCGTTGCGCACTGTTTCATTGTCCTAACCCGACTCTAATTGACTTATTTACATATTTTTTGGTGTATATAAGTGATCAAAAATGTTAGCAACCCATTCCCAATCACATTCACTCTAATTGAACCTTTCCTCCAAAAATATTCTCTCTAAAAACCTCCATTGTTGCTGAAGCTCAAGAACAGCTGGGAGTTTGGATTGTCAAGATTTTTTCACCAACTTTTAGAGATTTTCATGTTTATAAGGGTATTATGATTCTTCATCTCTAGTTATCCTTCCATCTAGAGAGGTAATCTCAAAGTTTACAAAGAGAAAAACATGATCAAGTTCTTCTTCTTCAATCTATCCATGAATTCTTTCTAAAAACGTTTTAAATGGTTAAATCACGATGAAAACGTTATGTGGTTAAATAGTATGACCTAACTTGATAATTGGAGGATAAATTTCCTAGGTACTAAAGTTTAGAATACCTTGGTGTTCCTATGTAATTACTTTTAAGTGATGAAAATGAAGGTTGTTTAGTTAAGATCCTCTTGAGGTTGGATTAAGTTTCTCTTAATTGGGTTTACCCGAGTGGGGGTGGTGATGGAATAGTAAAGTTGTATATATTTTCTACCTTGTCCTTCTATTTCTACTTGAGCTTGAATCTAATGAAATGTTTAGTAAACTTGTTCATGAATAGAGTTTTGCATAAAGTATGAATTGCATGACCTTTTTATGTTTGTTATGTATTGATTGACTTTACCTTAAATATATTGTGAATATTCCAAGGTGCATGAAGGATTTTTTTTGATAAAATCCTTGTTTTCTCATGTTGATTTGTATCTTGATATGCTAATTATGCATTTGACTTCATGATATAAGATAAGAAACATGGTAATAGTCACTTGTGAGGTGTAATGATTATCCTTATAATGGAAAGTTGAGTCTCTTTAAAATGAAATATGTTGAGTCTCTTGAAAATTATGTGACTTTTATGATTTGGAATGCATAATTGTAGGTTCACTCTTGACAAGTGAGTGAGCGTGTTTAACTAAGTATTCATGTGTGTGCCTATGATTTGTATTGCCTTTGCAAAATGATTCTTAATGTGAAGGTTATTGCTATGTTAGAAAATGACATTTTGTGAGATGACTTCCTATTTGTTGTGATGTAATTAATGTGACTTACCATTTAGACTTCACTAGGAAGGAGACATGAGCATGCCTTGGTTTAAAAGTTAAGAATTTCCCATGTTAAGAAGAAATTGACCTTGTATTTTGCTTAGGTGTGAACTCATGATACATGTAAGTGTGTTGAGGAGAAGGAAATTCCTCTATGGACACCAGTAAACATGGTATGGCTGAGTATGACCTTCATGGCACTAGGTATAAGTAATAAAGATCTTTGTTGATTCAATTAACTCAGGTCTATGTGCATTGAAGTATGAGTGCCTAATTGCTTCTTGAGTGTGTTGAAATCTTCCTAAGTGTGACTTAAAGAGTAGTTGCAAAATGAGATCTTAATGAATTGAAGTATAATGACCATGTTATGATTAGGAGACCGATGTTCCTCCTATGAACATGATGATAAGAGCCTTTGTGTTTAATGCATTAAAGAGTGAGTGAATGGAAGTTTTGCTTGCTTGTGTGCATTGAGTGCTGAAGTGATTTGATAATTTTATAAATGTGATGAACTGCTCTATGATTCATTAAAGTCCTTGTTGTGATTAAAGCATTGCAAGTGTCATTCAAGGACGAATTTTCCCAACTGTGGGATATTGTAAGACCCCAAAGTGAGTTAGGGTGTCTAGAGACTAACATGTTTGTATTAAGGTTCTAAGGTCCTAAAATTAATTATAATATGGTTTAGATGCAGTGTGTAAAGTTTGAGGTGATTTGGAAGTCAAACGTTTAGAGACGACCAAGACGTTCGACGATTAGTCACCTATGTGCCTCATGTATCTATGCATGCTTATATTTGTATGTCGTGAGATTATGAAGACTTTAAATTAGTTATAATGATGTTTAATGGTATTACATTGAGTTTCGAGAAGTTTGGAGGTAAAACATCCAAGAACGTCCAAGAAGTTTGAAAGATAGCCCTTAAGACGCTCAAGTGTGTCTTGATGGAGCCTAGCCTGTTAGGACGAGTTGCGAGTATTTGTTGTGAGTAAAGATCATGTAGGAGGTCTAAAATTTTTTAAGGATTTTATTTATATTGTAAACCTCCGGGTACAACCCATAAAGGGTCCCGCAGAAGGGCCCACAAGAAGGACCCAAGGCTGGTCGAGACACTGCCTTGGCAGTGTCAATCGACGGAACGAACGACGGCCAATTGATTGACCAACGTCCTGTTGGTAGGGTATCGTCGATGGAAACTTAGAATGGTAAAGTGTCAACCAAAGACAAGGCCAAGGACCAATTGATGGAAGCCAAAGACGGCCCGATGATTGACCTATGGTCCGTCGATGATTGCTTGCAACTGGTGCCTTGCGCACTGTTTCATTAACGCGTGAATGGGAAATTCACCCCACGTCCTTACCTGACTCTAATTGACTTATTACCTATTTTTGGGTGTATATAAGTAATTAAAAACGAGACCAACCCATTCCCAATCTCATTCACTCAAATTGAACCTTCCCTCCAAAATTTTTCTCTCTAGAAACCTCCATTGTTGTTGAAGCTCAAGAACAGCTTGGAGCTTGCATTGTCATGATTTCTTCACCAAGTTTTAGAGATTTTCATGTAGATAAAGTTATGGTGATTCTTCATCTCTAGTTATCCTTCCATATAGAGAGTTAATCTCAAAGTTTTCAAAGAGAAAAACATGATCAAGTTCTTCTTCTTCAATCTATCCATGGGTTCTTTATAAAAACGTTTTAAATGGTTAATCACGATGAGTTAATGTAAATGTATTGGTTTTAATGTGATTTTAATCCAATTGCATGATGAACCCATGTTCCCTCCCTAAATCGATTTAGTCCTTGCATGGGCTTTATGATCTTGACTTGTTATCGATTGAATTATGATTCTATTAAGTTAAAGTTGTTATGTATACTGTTGTTTACATGAATTGGTGATGAATAATCCATGTGGATTAATGTATGAAGATTTAAACATGTTTAGCATAGTTTTTCCATAATTCACTGTAACATTGCCTTCTTCTGATTTAATTTGAATTCGAATAAACGATGATGATTATAGCTACTGTTTTAAGTTGATATTATGACTGGATTGTAATTATAAATCTTGTATAATCAAAGTAAAGAAGGCTTATATGAATTGAACTAGTTTCTTCTAGGCTATCAAGTAGTAACTTGTGATCTTGATGTTGGGATGGTTGCTATGTGATTGATCATGGTTGAATGTCCTCAGCCATTGCCTATAATGCAATGTGATTATGAATTGTATGTAATGGGTCTAATGTGGATCAATTCATGATATATTGAATAGGATTAACCTATGTAAGCTTATCTTCAATGAATTCCTAATATAAAGCATACTTATAGTGAATTCGACTTTATTGGCAATTGTGGTAGTGTCTTGTTTAGTCTATGATTTCGCTGGATACTGCTCTACATGTACATTATTTATGAATCTTGATTGATAAACAAGACTAGGGAAATTGATTGATGATCTATGCCTATCCATTCTCTAGAACAATGGTAATGTTTTGCACTAGTTGTATTATGATCTTGTAGCGACTTGTACTTGGTTTCTTCTATGCTTAAAGTACATTTAGATACTACCCTATATATGAATTGTTGATAAACAAGGTTTATTAGTCGATCATGATCAAAGGGTAAGAAATTGGTAAGAATGCTTATCTCCTCTACTCTTCTATATTGATGTAGTTGATAAAGCCTTGTAATTGTGTGGTATGGTCCACTTATGCTTGCGGTGTTTACTTTATTATAATTATATATGTGTTGATCATGTACTTGAAGGCAAATTGATGAACATATGAACATGTGCTGATGATTATACTATGAGAAGTTTATGCCTAATTTCCTATTCTAGTTATGATCTAGGATGTATGGCTATTGTATAAGCATGTGTTTATCCATGTTAGGATAAAGTATAGGTTCCTCCATTGATGAGTTAAAAATGGTTCGCAATCCCTTACTTATTTCCCTTATGTGAATGCATGAATAGCACAACTTACGAGTCTTAAGATCAATATGAAGTTGGCTTTTCTCCTATGCTATTGTGTGTTGTGGGGTTTATGCTTGAAAGTGAATTATGGTCTAAGAGGGTGGCTGCCTCAATGTGTTGTTGATAGACATTATGTGATCATTTTGACCAATGTACGTAGACACTCACTTTACATGCATGTTACAAGTAGTATAGGTCATGGTGTCTAAATGAAAGTTAGTTCTCATATTCACTAGTGTATACTACTATGCATGTTAAAGTGACGTTTATGAAAGTATGATATGTTTTTCCTTAGCTATGATGATTTGATAGGTGTACTAGTATGGGCAAGAGTATGGGACTTTGCCTATGCATTGCACATGTGTACCTTGATAGGATAATTCTAGTTTTGGTTTTTATATGCATGAATATGATGTATGAACATGTGTGACATTAATGTGTTATGTGAAAGGTTGGCTCACATATATGTATACACACACATGAATTATGATCTAGTCAATAAAGGGGCCTTGAAAGGTGTGTTCAAGTGTATCCTAAACTAGATAGTGCTAATACATATGCTATGTCCATGTGAAAGGATCTTCTCACATAATTTAGGTTGATGAACTTTCATCTATGACCTATGAGCTAAGCATATGAAGGGATGACTCTCCCAAGCCTATATTTTATAAAAGTAATGTAATAATGGCTTTTCAATAAAGGGAACTTAGCTTAGCACCGAGTGAACTTGAATATGAGTGTGTGTCCCTTCCTATGGTAGGAAGGTAGGTCACCATAAATCTCATGGGGTGGATAGCCTCATGAACCAAAAGGGTATTAGAGCGATGTTTCCATAAGTGAATAATCATAACGCCCCATCTTAGCATAAAGAGGGTTTTCACATGTACCCCTAAGTTTTGTAACTATGCTTGCCACATAGGATCTAGCAATGTGATATCACTTAGTAGGCTAGCATGTTTTAATGTTCTACCTTGGCTAGGTAAGAACACCTTCCATTGGTGTAAGGCTCTACAACACCAAATTCCATGTTTAGCACCCATGGTATTAGTGTTGGTTAAGGCTATAGTTTCCCTAATGTAAAATAGGCTATGGAAGTAATGAATAGGATCCTAACTAGGAGAACTTAAGGGAGGTTACTTAGGATAAGTGGAAGTAATGAACCTATCTAGACATTGCACAAGTATCTCCTTAGGAAGTCCTAGGAAGGTGACCTAATGTGTATGAATATGTTTATGTCCATATGCATGACTTTGTAGTATTGGACTACTTCTTATGAAGATGTGCATGGTGTGAATCTATAAGATGTGATCTTATCCTTATATGCACTATGTTTGTCTAAATAACATTATGATGAAGGTCTTGTTTTGACATGAATGAATTTGCCTCCACTTACTTGTTGATGTATGAATTGAATGTTAAAGTTTGTGGTCTCATGAAAGTTTACTAAGCATGTATGGGGTTATGGGGATTCACATGTGCATTGCACTAGTAGACTAACATAGGGGTCATTAACAAGGTCTTATAATGATTTATGTGAAGTGAAGTCAATATATGTGTTAGTTGATGTAGCTTACTGTAATGTTCCTAAGGCCTTAACCTAAATGTGTCTTTGATAGGTTGTACTTGTATGGTGATATGTGATGACCTATGTAGGTTATATGTATGCTTTCTTGTGACCTTAAGGTGATACATTGCACCAAGTATTACTAGAGGGTTACTTGGAAAGTTAATGAATAGAAGGAAATAATGCTCACTGTAAACGTGAAAGAGCTTACTGTAATGTGCCTTAAAATATATTAAATTCTATATGTGATATTATTAAATTTTTGGCCTTTGAATACTTTTATATGAAGTATGTGAATGATATAAATGCTATTGTATAAAGGTTTTATGAAGATTTACTCAAAAAGACATGAAGTATGATTTCAAGAAAATGTCCCTTTTAAATGCATGTTTTCACATGGTTGCCATACTTAGTGCATTCTTCTACTAATATAATTTCTCTCTACACTTTACACAAATTGTACGTTATGAATGCTTAAAGGATGTCTATAGTTTAGGAGCTTGATATGTGATTCCCAAGCTCAAGGAAAGGGGTCCTGAAGTTCCAAGGATTCCTTACTCATGTCTTAATGTAAAGTTTATTATATTTTGTGTAGTTATGTCTTATGTTTTAAGGGCCGTATCCCTAATGTATTCTAATGTTGTTGAGTGTAAGATGGCAAAGAGACTTAGAGTCTAAGTATGTAATATGATATTTTATATATATATATATATATAAATATATATGATGTGCTATGAAAAGTTTTAAATTTCCGCTAAATTTATTGTTTCAATGCGATAAATGATAACTATGGGCTTGTATAAGACTTTTGAGAGGTCAAGTATGCCATATTACTTCTAGGGGGTGCTCCCCGGATGTGACAGTGGTGGTGCTGTTTGTTGGAGATCAAAAAAGAAAACTATAATTGCTAACTCTACCATGTAGGCTGAACTAATTGCTTTAGATTCAGCTAGTGAGGAAGCGAATTGGTTAAGAGATTTAATATTTCAAAAATACCTTATTTTGAAAAACCAATTCCTCCTATTTTCATACATTGTGATAGCACCTCTGCAATTGATAGAGTTCAAAACCGTTACTACAACGGTAAATCAAGACCTATAAGGAGGAAACGCAGTAATGTATGATTGTATTTGACAAATGGTATCATTAATTTTGATTATGTCAAATCTTGTGATAATAATGCAGATCCTTTTACTAAGGCCTTAACGAGAGAAAAGATCTGGAGCACATCGAGGGGATGGGATTGAAGCCTATAAATCCTTAAGTCATATATGAGAAAACTCAACCTGGGGACTAGAGATCCTTTAACCAGGTTCAAAGGAAAAAACTAATCATATGATGACATGTTGTGAAAAATGCACTATATTTTTGTTCCCTCCCTATGATGTGAGTGCATTATTTCCTGTAGTTTGTGAAGGTTGAATTGGTAAAACTCTCAATGAATATCTGTAGCCCGTATGGGTGGAGTGTTAAGCTTACAGAAGCACTCTCGATAGATTTAACCTATGTGATGTATGGAAATAGGTCTCTTCCTGTGAGAATTGGCTTATTCTCAAATGCACTCATGAAATCGGGATAACACATGGCCATAACGTGCTGGCTTTAAAGCTCATGTCAACACCTTGATTATTTTATGTGAGCAATGATATTTTATTTCCCTTAAGCAGTCATAGTTTCAGTCTGAGACCACGAGGACTCTGGAGTAAAAGTTACTGTTTTACTAAGTTGAGGTTCAATGCCGAAGACACCTTCATTATGCATGATAGTTTTCCTTCAGCTGATATACTCTCTTGTCTAATACTTAAAATGAGTGGGGGATTGTTGTAGAATTTTAATATTATTATTCTTTTAATATTATTATAATTTTCTATATGTCATTAGTACTCTGCCTAACCTCACATTATTTTGGTGTCTTAACTCATAATTGTAGCAGAAACATTGTAGACATCTTTGGATTTAGGCAGTATGTTAATATGCAGGTTGAGGTTACTTCTCCAAATTATTCCTTCATTATTCTTTGTAATCTATGTAACTCCTATTGTAACCTATGTAACTCCTAAGGCCATTATCTTCACTATTTACTACACCACTTATCTTCCTATTCATTGCTAGGAAGAGTCCTTGTAGTATAAATAGTGGTGATCTTCGTTTGGTTTAAAATACACAACACACAAGAGAAATATAGAGTGAAAGATTTAGTCAAAAAGAGAGTTCTTATTAGTTGAAGGGAGGTGTTCTTTTTTGTGGAGCTCTGAACTCAATCCTTGTCCAGAGTTATTGATTTATATTTTGTGAAAGATGTTTTGTCCCGGAGGGGACAAGTCAAAGAGGACTACTGCTGGATTGGTGAAAACATTTGCTGCAATGAACTTGAATCTCATTAAAGAGAACGAGATATCCGCGCCTTAGCCTGAAGAGATTTATTTTCTTCATTTCATTTTCAATTGTACTCTTGCATTTTTGTTGTCTTGTAAGTTTTTCACTAACACTTTCCTAGAACATAGATTTGAACATGTCCATAGATAGGTTTTACAGAACCCTTCAAGTAATTTCAGTAATCTTTTTGGCAATACAAAAATTTGTGCCCAATAAGTTTGCAGCCAAAACACTACGGATTTCAATAACTGGACCTTCCTCCGCCTAAGAGAGTAATCTAGTTGTCCAACATCTTATTCTGTAAGTTAATGAGTCTCTTAGAGGATGTAGGTACCCCTAGATATTTGAAAGGTATCTCACCTTCAACATAGCCCAAAGTAGCTAAATATTTTTGCTTCGGATCAGGTTTCATCCAGGGACATATATGGAACTTTTCTATGTATTTGCATATAATTCAAAAAACCATAGATCTTTGAAAAGCATTAATTGTATAGAATCAATATTTCTCTTGCAATATAATAGAGATCATATGCAAAACAAATATGCATTACTCCGAGCTGCTTACACCTAGGATGAAACATGAACTGAAGAATCTCCGTTAGCACATTCATCTCTTTTTGAAGGTACTCCATTGCTACAACAAATAAGTAGGATGACATTGGATCTCCTTGCCTGATCTGTCTTCTTCCATGGAATAATGATGTTAACCCTCCATTGATGAATAGTGAGTATGAAACTGTAGATATGCACTCCATTACCCAATTCACAAAATTGAAAGGGAAACCTAGTCTAGAAAGTAGCTTTACTAAAAATTCCAAGTCAATATTAATCATAAGACTTTCTTAATTCAACTTTCATATTACACCTAGAAGATAAACCTTTTCTAGTGTACCACTTCAACAATTCATGACTAAATAAAATATTATCAACAATACTCCTTCCTTCTATAAAGGCAGTCTGAGAATAACTTACTAGTGTACCAATCAATGATTTAATTATGTTAGTGAGCACCTTTGTAATAATTTTATATATGGTGTAACAACAGGCAATATAGGTTTATAATTATTTACCTGATTAGGTGTATTCACTTTAGGGATTAAAGTAATGGTTGTACTACTATCTTCTTTAAACAATTAGCCAGTATTAAAGAACTCCATCACAACAACCGCTAAATCCTCTTTGACAATCTCCTAATACTTCACAAAAAGCTCGATTGGAAACCCATCTATTCCAAGCATTTTATTTTTTGCCATTCCCCTTAGTACATCCCTTATTTCTTGCTCAGTTATTGGAGCAATTAGGCTGCATTTCTGGTCATATGTTAAACAAGGGCCTTTTCTAATAAGCTCTATTTTTGGGCATGGCATCTGTTCTGCTGTTGTACCTATAAGTTTAGTAAAGAAAGAGATAAACTCTTTTTCTACTAATGTAGCGTTTTGGATTTTATTTCCTTGTGCATTCTGGATTGAAGTGATGGCATTTCTGCTACTTCTCAGGTTCATCTGCGGAAGAAAATATTTCATATTTGCATCACCACATGCATATTATCCAGTTGACTCTAGACTTCTGTTTCAAAACTTAGCTTGTTCCTCAACTTTACTCCACTTCCTGATTTCTGCTAGTTGACGTTGTTCCTCATCTACTAGCACCTGGTCAAGAGGCTGGAAGACCATCTATTTCTGCACAATATCTAGATATTCTCTGGCCTTTTGTAGCTTCTGACTATAAGTGGACATATTGATCGATGACGTCATCGAAGATACTTCATCCAAAATTAAGTATTGACAGTCGTCAACCAGTATATAACCAACCAAGGTTTGGGATCGTTCCCACAAGAAGTGGTACTAAGAATTTTTCAGCCAAGCATAAATCAGGTAATGCCAGTCATAGCTACAACAAATTATCGAATAAAAACATAACAAATTAAAGGGTTGACACAAAGTGTCAATTGACAATGGGGGTTTTGTACGCAAATAGACGATTAAAAAAATAGTAAAACAATAAAAGAGACTAATAAAGAAACAAGATTCTTGGAATGTGACCGGAATATGAGATGAAAGACATCGAAGGTCTATTGATAGTATATCACTGAATATATGTAACTAGGTTATACTTAGCAGCGAAAGTTATCTCTCGAGCAACTTAACACGAATCAATTCGGTTTCTCTTAAACACCGAATTGCAGCCTTTAAGAACAGCCTCCACCTTATCCCAATCATTCTCTCGATATGAATATGGGGGAGAGGGACTAAGATTCAGTCTCTCGAGCCGAACTCATGACAACCCAATAACCACCGACTATCAACTTAGTAGTCTTAGTTTTAAACCTCTCTCTCGAGCAAGCCAAAAACACTAAGGTGAAATCGTATTAGCAACTACAACCTCATTTAGTTCAAACACAACTACTAAGTGAAATCAAATTTAAACAACAAATATATCAACAATAAGCAACACCGAACAATAGATTTACCTAATATTCGCAAAATCACACCCCAAGAATTGGGACTTTAGCTAGACATAAAGAAAAGGAAGAAAATGATACCAAATCAAAGTAACATCAACTGGTATGATTTATTTTTGCTTTAATCAAGTCTAGGATGAATAATTTCCAACACCCACTTCGAATTTCTTCAAGATGAGAATCTTCAAATCTCCAAGGTACAATAGCAAAGTTTCCCAAAAGCTCTCAAAACTCAAAATAGAAGCTAAGTCTAAAAAATTGATAAAATTCTAAGTAAAAACGATACTAAATTATACATACTGAAGATTATTTATAGTTTTCAAATAGTTGTGCTGCGAAGGACCACTCGGCGTAGTTAGTCGGGATCGCCGATCAACTCGGTGATTCGCCCTTTGGTATGTTTATCACTGTCTTGTGTTAGCCTTCAATATCTTCGTTCTTTAGATCATTAGGCAACATCGTATTGCTTCACGAAAATGCTCGGTGATACGCCAACTGCTCCTTTTCACCATCAATTTGATCCTTTCCTTTAGGGCTCAGCTCACTGGAACAAAAGACGTGGATGAGACCTTTTGGCGATACGCCGAACAGTTTTGGCAATCCTCAAATCTTAATTTCTTCGTTCTTTTAGCTTCTTTTGTTCTCTTTTGCTCCATAGGTCAATGCCTTGTCTCTAATTTCAAAATACCTAAACTTAAGGCTTTAATCAACTTTAGAGACAAAATAGGCATTTGAGGATACTAAACTATCAAAATATAGCCCTAAATGAGACCAAATTGTGGACTCATCAACACCTTCAACTTAAACTTTTGCTTGTCCTCAAGTAAAAATCAAGTTCAATAGTTCAAAAAGGATGTCTCAAACACATATACACAAGACACAATCATGAATGCACACAACAAAACTCAACTCACTCATGAAAGGATTAAATGTGCACTCAAACACTCAATTTGTGATAAATCATCATCAAAGATTTTCAAGATCACAATACTTTCTTCAAATGCAAGTTCAAACTCCGCAAAAGTGATCAAATGCCCTCATATAAAGAATGACTCCATATTGACACACATTGATACACAATTTAAAGTTCCGAAATCAATTTCAACGCTCACATTCACAAATATGAACACAATGCATGAATTAACCCATGGGCTTGCCCATAGTTTTCCAATCAATCTTCGTTTCAGCTCACTCATGATAAAAAAAAGGTCTTTTCTAGGCTTATAACGGGGTAGAGTGTATAGGTATGGTCATTTAGACTCAGTGAATTTTTATCCTCATGAGATGTGGTTCTTATAACACTTCCTTTTTCCTTCCTTCATTCTTTTCTCTAGTGCTCATAATTCATCCCTTTATTCACTTTCCATGGATTGTTCGAAAGACTATTTCTTTTTGTAGTTTCATAACTTTATTCCATGACTTAATCTTTTTCATTATTTTCTTCTATTTTTCTCTTTCTCTTTTTTTATATGGAGGTTTTCCATTTATGTCAACACCATGGGTTAAGGGTGACTTTTCTTTCACTCTTTGACTTGCCTTCTCTTTTCACCACACCGTTATTCGATCAACCACAAATCAAGAGGATTATATGTAGAGGTTTAAGAGAGGTCATGTTGTCATCAAGTTTCACTCAAATAAAGATAAGGCTAAAGGGTGTTCAAAATAAATTCACACACTCACAAGGTAAGTCACAAAAGAGGTATATGTCAAATTGGTTCACACTCTTTCAACGGTGCCTAAGATCATCTCATGAGTTCCTATCACTTAGTCAATCGGAGTAACGGGGAAAATGCTAGGTGTTATCACGCATGGTTCACGGTAATCTCATCACACAAGACATTAACACTAAACTCAAATAAGACTCCACACTTTTGCAAGTGTGCAATGTTTATCGCAAGAAGCTCAATTTGATAATTTTCTAATCACAACGAGATGAACAGAGTTAACATACTGTCAATACAACTTCGTTTGGCCTCATTGTAGCAGCACATTCATGTTCATTTGATTGCAAACACTATCCATGTCATCGGTATTTATCAAACTGAGACTCAAATTGGCCTATGGACAGCCACATTGAAGTACATGCAAGAGGTCGCGGAAAGAAGAAAATTTTTTGGACAAGTCAAAAATATTTGCAGTTTAAACAAAAGGATCCACAAGTTCAAGCATCCGCAAAAATCAATATAAAACACAATTTAAGACAGAACAACCCAAATTTATACACAAAAACACGAGTTATGGATCAACACACAAAAGGTGAGCCTCACCCCACCATAAAAAATAGTTGTCCTCAAATGCAAATGATTTAAAAATATCCAAAAATATCAAGAAATTAAGATAGAGAGGGAAGCAAAGAAAAGATTTGTCCCTGCATTCTCTCCATCTGTCATGGCATCAGTGCCTGATGTCATAGCTTCGTATAGGACAATAGCTCCCGGAGCAATTTTAGAAGATTCAGAGGCAGCTGACTTGATGAAATTATCCAAGTCATGAGCCGCCAAAAAAGAGTCTATCTTTGTGAAGAAGCCACGTCTCCACGAGGGAATATTGGGGTCTTAGCGATTTGTCTTTTTTCTGGAAATCAGATTTTTTTCCCTCGTTATCTATTTTGGGAGGATTTCTTGCCTTTTACTTTTTCCTGAAATTCTTCGCTCTACTTTTTCGGGATGGCATAATTCTCCTAGCTACTTTGGGTCTGTCCATACCTGCAAAAACTTTGAAAAGAGTCAGAACGTATTTAAAAAAAACATGGAAGTTCAAATGGAAAAATTATCCGCCAAACCAATTGGAGAATTAAATAAATATTTAGGAGATTCGCCGAGTGCAGCTTACAGAAGATACAAGGGTGCAGATAAAGGGCGAGCAAGAGTTCTTTTGGCGAGATGCCAAATGTTATTGGTGACCTTAGACTTCTCACCGAAATTTATAGAATCTATGTTCATTTAGCATGAAATTAAAGACGAGATGGGGACATAAGGCAAACCGTCGGGTGGTTCAATGAGCTCGCCAAACATCTCAACGTGCCCATTTTCAACCCAAACTTCTAAATTAAACCCCGCAATCCCCGAAAGCAAAATAAATGCATGCACAACTCAAATAAAGCTTAGACCCAATAACAATTATGCACAACCCACAATTTTTCATCCATGTTAAAGCACAATTTTCAGGAATCAACTATTTAACTCAATACATGTAAGATTATCGAACTCAAAACAGGTAAACAACAATTCTAATACTACCATAGAGATCCAACACACATTGACAAGATGATACTATAGCATTTGAGTACAATTTCCAATAAAGAAACTTACGGTGCACAAACCAACCTTTGGTACCGATTAAGATGTATCCAAGATGCTAGGTGGTAATGCAATCCAAATCCGAGCAGAAATCAACAACCAAAATACTCTAAAGGTGCAAGGGATATAAAATATGGAGGTGCGGATGTGAGTTTAAAGAATGAAAAGTGAGGGAATTCTAAGGAGTTAAGAAATTTAAACCTTTGATTTCAAGGACCGTCTAGTTTTCGCCCATTCAGCGACACTAGTCGTGATAGTCAAACCTATCAGCAATTCACCGAATAGTCTCTTACCTCGCCGAATTTTATTGAACCCCAGATAAATTTTGGAGTACAACGGCGATAAGGTTTGGAAACGCCAAACTGATTGGCGACATGCCAATAATTTCTTAAACTTGCTTAGTTTTACAAACTCTAGCTTAAATTTGTCTTGAGTCCAACATCGGATTGGATCGGGATTGCTGACATCTTCGACGATCCGCTGAATGAAACATTTTTCTCGCTAAACTCTTTCTTTCCGAACAATTCCCATACTTCATCCTACAAAATTAAAACACTATTATTTAAAATAAACAAAAAGCAATAAAAAGGGTTTTGCGTTGCCTCCCAAACAGAGCCTTAGTTAACGTTGTGGCACGATGAAATCCCACTTATTCCTCATCCTCGGAGTCGGCCATGTTGTATCTAGGCGAGTCCTTGGAAAACGGTGGATAGTGACATGGTATCAAATAGTTTATTTGGGCATCCTACAACTGAATATTCATGGGTTTTTGAGGTAGATGTTTCATTCAGCATTTCAATGTTCTCTTGAATCTAATTCAACTTCTTGTCTTGTTCTTCAATTTTTTATTGAATGAGTGAGAGGACTTCGTTATGCTACACCCCCCATGATTTTTCTTTTGTTTACACTCTCGAAGGGAGAAGTGCTCGTCCTTTTCTATGTCTTGTCTTCCAACTTCATGACTCGTTTGTACAAAACATCCAGCTGAGCTACTAATGCATCCCACTCTTGTTTCTTTTTTGATTTTTTTGTTGGTTTTAACCATGCCACCTAGGAGTTTGGTTACGACATCATAGGGATGGTGTAGCATACCACCCTTGAAAATTTGATCGACGTTACTTATATTTTTGGGTCCAAGACCCCTATAGAAACACTCGAACAACGGTTTATCGATCATTCCATGAGATGGGCATGGTTGGAGCACTGACTGTAACTTCAACCACATTTCTTGAATAGTCTCATCCCCTGCTTGTTTGAATGTTAGGTGGTTGTCCCTAGGGTTCAATAGTTTCAGAAGGGGATGATCCGTTTGATACCCATAATGATTATCCATTTTTATTTTCCTGTTTCACTACACAAACAGACAAAAAAAAATTGTAAAGTAAGTAAGTTAAGATTAACTAAAACTAAATTTCTACTTAACTAAAAATTCTCAAATAACACCACTCCCTCGCAACAACGTCATTTTGATCGATGACGTCATCAAGGATACTTCATCCAATACTAAGTATCGATGGTCGTCAATCAGTATATAACCTAACCAAGGGTTGGATCGTTACCACAAGGAGTGGTACTGAGTATATTTCAGCCAAGCACAAATCAAGTTATCCATCCATAGCTACAAGATATTATCGAATAAAAGCATAACAAATTAAAGGGGTGACACAAGTGTCAATTGACAATGGGTATTTATACAAATTAATAATTAAAAACAATGAAACAATAAAAGAGACTAGTGAGGAAACAGGATTCTTGGGATGTGACCCGAATATGAGGTAAAAGACATCGAAGGGTAGTTGTTATTGATAGTATATCGCTGAATATACGTAACTAGGCTAGATTTAAGTGGGCTAAATTTTCTCTAGAGCTACTTACCCCAAATCAACTCGATTTTTCTAGAACACCAAGTTGCAGCCTTTAAGCACAACCTCTGTCTTAGCCCAATCACTCTCTTGAGCTGAAAGTGTGAGAAAAAGAGTAGGATTCACTCTCTCAAGCTAAACCTATGACGACCCAATAACCACCGGCTATCAACATAGTCGTAGTTTTAAAACCTCCTATCGAGCAAGCCAAAAACACTAAGGTGATATCGTATTTTGAACTAGAACCTCATTTAGTTCAAATACAACTACTAAGTGAAATCATATTTACACAGAGAATATACCAGTAATAAGTAACACCCAACAATATATTGACCTCATATTCACAAAATCACACCACATAATTGGGATTATAGTTAGACATAATGAAAAGGAAGAAAATGATACCAAATCGAACTAACATCAACTGGGTATGATTTATTTTCTCTTTAATAGAGTCTAGAAATAAAAGAATTTCCAGCACCCACTGTGATTTTCTTCAAGGTGAGAATCTTCAAATCTCCAAGGTTTAGGAGCAAAGTTTCTCAAAATCTCTCAAAAACTAAAATAGAAGTTAAATCTAAATAATTGATAAAATTTCAAGTAAAAACGATACTTAGTTACAAATATTAAAGATTATTGATAGTTTTCAAAAAGTTGTATTGTGAAGGATCACTCGGCGGAGTTACTTGGGATCGCCGATCAACACAGCGGTTCGCTCTTCGGCATGTTTATCACCATCTTGCGTTAGCGTTCAACATCTTTGTGTTTTGGATCATTGGGCACCATATTATTTCTTTGCAGAACTGCTCGGCGATACGCCAACTACTCTTTTTCACCACTGATTTGATCCTTTCCTTCAGGGCTTAGCTCACTAGAACAAGAGGCGGGGATGAGACCTTTTAGTGACACGCCGAACAAGTTCGGCAATCCTCAAATCTTCATTTCTTTGTTCTTTTAGCTTCTTTTGTTCCTTTTTTATCCATTGTGTCCATGTCTTGTCTCTAAGTTCAAAATGTTTGAAACATAAGATTTTAATCAGTGTTAGAGACAATAGGCATTTGAGGACACTAAACCTATCATAATATAGTCCTAAATGAGTCCAAATCGTATATTCAACATATATAAGCATCCATTCCCCTTAATCCACTTCTCATAACCTTTAGTTTAGCCCATAATTGTTGCATTCTTGTTGCTTTAAGTCTCTTTCACACTTTTGATGACAATGCTGTCAAACTCTGTCAAACTCTGAATGACATAATAGTATTGAAAAGTCTGAGTGGCCCTTGTGTAGTTAATGGTCGAGGACAAACCTTATTAAGAATTGGAGAATGATACACCCTTGGATTCTCATATATTGTGTCCACATGTCCATAGTCCTGAATCCATTAAATGTTGTCAAATGCCCAGTCAATTTTGGAGTAAACTCTGCCGGTATCATGATGCTTATAACAAAAATTATATTGTCACCCTACCTGTTTTAAAATACTTAGCTTCTGTCCATCTAAACAGTCCCTAAAAGGCTGAGTCTCCTCTACTAAAACTGGAGGACCAATTCTGTCCTCCTAATTAAGAACATTTTTATGATCTCCAAAAACAAGCTAAACATCTTGGATTCCATTTCCTGCTTGCATTATTTCCTTCCATAACATCTCTCTTTGTTGACTTATATTCATAGCATACTGTGACGTCCCGCCATCCATTCAGGCTGCACGCCACCCAACTAAGCAGCCAGCAGGTGCAGCAGGCGCAAGGAGGCAGGCTGACCAAGCAGGCCAGCAGCAAAGGGGGCCAGCAGCAGCTGAAGAGACAGCCGTTACAACTGTTTCAGCTGTTACGGCAGTTACAGCCGTTACAGCTGTTACACTTGGTAGTGGGGCGGCAGTTTCAGGAGTTTCAAGCCTTTGAGAGGCTTGTGCAGATCATGGGGCAGACTAGGAGCATCTAGGAGTCCTTTTTGGAAGACTTAGAAGCTTGTCTTGTAGGCATAGTCTTAGGAACTTGTATAGTGTAGCATTTACTATCTCTTAGGCATTAGAGTAGTATAAATAGTAGTTCATTTTACTTGTAAAGCATCCAATCATTTTTCAAGTAATAGAAGTTCCTTCTTCCAAAATTCTGTCTTCCTTCTTATTTTCTTAGCGATCCGAGTGTGAGGCTTACTTGAGTTTGCAAGAACATGCAAGAATCGTGAGTAAACCGTCAGGTGCCGCACGGAGTATTGTCCGAATCAAAAAGTCCGTGACAGTTGGTATCAAAGCAGGTTCATCGTAAGAGAATGACGAACGAAGGAGACGGTAGCGGCGTTAGCACCACCCCCAACGTTCAGAAGAAGAACAAGAAGGGAAAGAACAAGAAGGGCAACGAACCCAGTCTGCCCAATCCTCCACCAGGCGACCTGCCACCAGGCAGTCTTCCACCAGGCGGTCTGCCAACAGGCAGTCTTCCACCAGGCGGTCTGCCATCAGGCAGTCTTCCATCAAGCGATCTGCCACCAAATGATCCTCCACCAGGCGATGGACAAACATCTTTCCAGCATAATATTGTCGATGGAAGTGACGGCGACGACAGCGAAGATGTCATAGACGTCACTGTTGGACACGAATGGATTACCAGCGTCGAGAGGGCAAGACTAGCTGTTGAGATTTTGGGCCAGCGCTTGAATGGGTTGGACAGGGATGTCAAAGACCTTGAAGAAAATTCCCTTGAGGAAGTTGACGCCATCCGGAAGGAGTTGGATCTACGCAGGCGGACGGAATTGGAGATGAAGGAAACCATTACTTCCTTGGAGATCAGATTTGTGGACGCCCTTGCGACGATCCAGACGCTGAAAAACAAGGTAGAAGCCCTCGAAGAAGAGAGGGAGGTTGGAGCATCAACATCACTTGGCCAGGAAAGGGAGTCCAGAGTTGAGGTTCCCAAGCCACCAACATTCAAGGGTGTCCGCGACGCCCTAGAGGTAGGCAATTTTCTATGGCACTTGGAAAATTATTTCAGGTGTAATCGGGTCAGGAGCGATGCGAGCAAGATCAACACTGCCGTGTTGTATCTTTCCGACGTAGCCATGTTATGGTGGAAACGCAAACATGCCGAGATTGAGAGAGGCACACGCACCATCAACACATGGGAACAATTTCTTGAGGAATTCAAGAAAGCTTTCTTCCCCAACAATGCTGTTTATGAGATGAAGCGCAAACTCCGGGAGTTGAAGCAGACGGGAAGCATTAGGGCGTATGTGAAGGAGTTCACAATCTTGACCCTCCAAATTCCCCAACTCACGGAAGATGACATGCTGTTCACCTTCATGGACGGGCTGCAGAATTGGGCGAGGACCGAGTTGGAGCGGCGTCAAGTGAAAACCATTGATGAGGCCATCACTCAAGCCGAAACCTTGACAGATTTAAAACATGATCGTTTGGACAAGGCGAAGGGCAAGGAGGCAAGGGGTAGTCAAGCTAAAGGCGGGGGAGACCGTGGCCGAGGCAGAGAACAGTCGGCACAACCCAAGCAGCGAGACACGCCCAAGCCGGATGGTAGACGGTTTGAACGCCAGAAATACTCGGAGAAGCGGACGCAGTCCAGCAAAGGAGACGGGTGCTATATATGCGGCGGACCACACGGCTATGCCAGGTGCCCAGAGATGAAGAGCCTTAGTGCCATCGTCCGTGAGCGGAAGGAAAAGGAGGCACAAGACAAGGCGAAACCGGCAGACACCACTCAGTTGGGCATGGTTGGAATCTGTGGTGCCATAGCAAAACAGGCTGACAACCCGGGGGATTTCAGTACGCAATACGTGGATATCTCCATCAATGGGCAACCAGTTCGGGCCATGGTAGATTCCGGGGCTGAGGCTAACATCATGACCAAGTCGGCGGCGGAGAAATTGGGACTGAAAATTGTTCCAAGCAACAATCGCCTCAAGACGGTCAATGCCCCACCAACTCCCGTATGTGGGATTGCTCATGGGGTCGGCATCACATTAGGACGGTGGAGAGGTAAGACGAATTTTACCGTAGCTCCCTTGGACATATCCGATGTTATTCTTGGGCAGGAATTCTTTCAACGTTGCCACACGATGATTGATCCCTACCTTCAACAACTCATGGTGATGGAGGGGGAAGGGTCCTGTATGGTGCCTCTTGTTAGGGTGCCGAAGAAAGACGGATATGCCCAATTGTCGGCCATGCAGATTGTGAAGGGCCTGAAGAAGGGAGCGCCATCCTTTTTAGCAACCATCGCAAGTTCGGGTGAAGACCATGGTGCTATGGAGCCATTGCCACCCATCATAGAATCTGTTTTGCAGGAAAACAGTGATGTGATGCCGGAGGAGCTACCGAAAACTCTACCTCCAAGGCGCGAGGTAGACCACATGATCGAGTTGGAGGCGGGAGCCAAGCCACCTGCGCTTGCACCTTATCGCATGGCTCCGCCGGAGTTAGAGGAACTGAGGAAGCAATTGAAAGAGCTCCTCGAAGCAGGTCACATTCGTCCATC
>NC_028648.1:47757985-47777520 GCF_001406875.1 Solanum pennellii | reverse complement strand
AAGTTCGGATTCATCAGGCGGCGAATTATCAAAGAAAGCCACGACACTCCGTGGGCTGGGCATCCGGGGCAGAAGAGAACGAGGGCATTAGTGGAGGCCTTCTATTTCTGGCCACGTATGCGGGAAGAGATCGAGCAGTATGTGCAGACTTGTCTTGTGTGCCAGCAAGACAAGGTAGAGCAAAGGCAACCAGGAGGGCTGTTGGAGCCATTACCCATAGCTGATCGTCCATGGGAGAGTATATCTATGGATTTCATCACTGCTTTGCCGAGGTCAAACGGGTTTGGCACTATCATGGTCGTAGTGGATAGATTTTCCAAATATGCTACATTCATGCCTGCCACAGCCGGTTGTACTGCTAAGGAAGCTGCACAATTGTTCTTCAAAAATGTTGTGAAGTATTGGGGGCTACCGAGGTTCATCATCAGCGATCGGGATCCTCGTTTCACAGGGAACTTTTGGAGTGAACTCTTTGAGATTCTTGGTTCAAAACTTCACTTCTCCACCAGTTTCCACCCCCAAACTGATGGCCAAACTGAGCGCGTCAACGCCTTGTTGGAATGCTATCTTAGGCACTATGTCAGTGCACATCAGAAAGATTGGGCTAAGCTCCTTGATATGGCGCAATTTTCTTACAATTTGCAGAGGAGTGAATCTACAGGGCGCACACCGTTCGAGTTAGCAACAGGCCAGCAACCCCAAACTCCGCACTCACTGCCGACCGTGTTCGAGGGGAAGAGTTTGGGCGCTTACAATCTTGCCAGGGGTTGGGAAGAGCAACTCGACCTTGCCAAATTTTATTTGGATAAGGCGGCAAGAAGGATGAAGAAGTTCACCGACCGCAAGCGTCGTCCCACCAACTATAAAGAAGGTGATATGGTTTTGGTAAAGTTTAATCCGAGACAGTTTAAGGCACTTAGAGGCATGCATCACAACTTGGTGCGGAAATATGAGGGTCCGTTCAAAATTGTTGCCAAGGTGGGTAAAATTTCATACAGGTTGGAGTTACCTCCACACTTAAGGATCCACCCGGTCTTTCATGCAAGCGTCCTTAAGCCTTATCATGAGGATAAGGACGATCCCAGTCGGAACAAATCACAACGGGCCCCAATCACCGTTACTGCCTCGCATGATCGTGAAATTGAAGCTATCATAGATTACCAAGCCAAGCGGAAACGAGGACAGCAGGCCAGTGCCATGTTTCTCGTACATTGGAAGGGACAGACTCCGGAAGAAGCCACTTGGGAGAAGTACGAAGACTTGTGGCAGTTCAAAGGCAAAATTCAGGAGTTCTTGCAGCAATGCGTCGCGGTCGTCGCATCATGGGGTGGGGGAGATTGTGACGTCCCGCCATCCATTCAGGCTGAACGCCACCCAACTAAGCAGCTAGCAGGCGCAGCAGGCGCAAGGGGGCAGGCTGACCAAGCAGGCCAGCAGCAAAGGGGGCCAGCAGCAGCTGAAGAGACAGCCGTTACAACTGTTTCAGCTGTTACGGCAGTTACAGCCGTTACAGCTGTTACACTTGGTAGTGGGGCGGCAGTTTCAGGAGTTTCAAGCCTTTGAGAGGCTTGAGCAGATCATGGGGCAAACTAGGAGCATCTAGGAGTCCTTTTTGGAAGACTTAGAAGCTTGTCTTGTAGGCATAGTCTTACGAACTTGTATAGTGTAGCATTTACTATCTCTTAGGCATTAGAGTAGTATAAATAGTAGTTCATTTTACTTGTAAAGCATCCAATCATTTTTCAAGTAATAGAAGTTCCTTCTTCCAAAATTCTGTCTTCCTTCTTATTTTCTTAGCGATCCGAGTGTGAGGCTTACTTGAGTTTGCAAGAACGTGCAAGAATCGTGAGTAAACAGTCAGGTGCCGCACGGAGTATTGTCCGAATCAAAAAGTCCGTGACAATACACCATTGTAAGTAAGCACAGAAGTCTGTAGTTACTTCTTTAATAATACAGTGAATAAATTGCTCATGAACCGTTTGCACCTACACATGAATATGATTCTACCATAGTAGCCCCACCCTACCATTGTAGGCCAATAGGTAGTTCATACAATTCTTTTCGTTGGGCACAAGTTTCTGCACAATATTAGCTGCTTTATTCTTCTTTACTCTAGTTTCAAGTACTCCCGTTACATCTCCCTTACGTTTTTGCAAAAAGAGTCTCAACTACTTTTGTTTTAGGGGCTAATTCAGCACCCTAATATTCCTAGTAGAAATAGTTATTGTATGGGGATACCCAGGGTCATCATCTTGTGCATCTATAGCTTCATGAAAATCACTATATCTATTGTGTACCTGAATGCCTGGTCCTTCTACATCATCCTGATTTTGGTCTAGATTCCCCTGTGGCTCCTGTTAACCATCTATTCGTTTGCCCACTTTAGGTAGCTTCAATACTCCTTTTGCCATCCGATCCGTCCTTGGTTGCCTAGGTTTCCTATTCCTTCTCCTTTTGCGCTTGACTGCTTGAAACTTAGGTCTCACATCTTCCATATCTCCTTCTTGTTTGGCCCAACATTTCTCAACATTATGTCCAAACTTCATACAATCAGTGCAGAAACTAGGTCTCCATTCATGCTCAACAAGTTGCAGGAATGTCCCTGAATGAGTTACAATTTCTATACAGTCAATTAGTGGTTGAGACACATCAGTTTCCACAAGGATTCTAGCATAAGATATTCTCTCCTAATATATATGATTTAAAAATAATAATATTTCCAAGTTGGATATTTCAAATAAAAAGATTCAAGGAATAATTCCTGATTGGGCAAAGTGTAACTGGATGGTTTCATGGAAATGTCGTAATCAGTCCCACAATATACTAACGAGTGTGGAACTAATTTCTCTTTAATCTTGAGATACTATTGATTTGCGGTCCAATTTACTTCAAGGTTCACTACCTATTCCACCAAATTCCACAACATTACTCTTCATATCACAAAATAATCTCACTAAAGAAACTCCTTCATCAATTTGCTATTTGACATCACTGTAATAACAAATCAGGCTATAAACAATTTTTATGGAGAAATTCCACAATGTTTGGGAAATGTCAGTGTCCTTCAGGTTTTGGATATGAGCCATGACAACTTCTTTTTGGAAATATTCCAAAAACTTTCACCAATGGAAGTTATCTGAGCAGCCTCAACTTGCATGTCAATAAACTAGAGGGGAAAATTCCCCAATCCTTTGCCTATCGCCAAACCTTGTAGCTTCTTGATTTGCGCAATGTTGGTGTAATATGGAAATAATAACCTCAATGATTGTTGCTCATCTTCTATTCCTAGGATACTTATTACAAAACTTTGAAGAACTTGGTAAGAAACAACAAAATTTAAAGAGTATTTTCAAAACTAGAAAACTTAAGACTAGCTAGAAGAGAAAATGGAATCAGAAACTGATGAGGAATAATACAAAAATATTTTCTCAAAGAAAGAAATCGAGCTCATTGAATTCACATTGTCCCCTAAAGAAATTATTTCGCTCAAATACCCAAGGTTAACAAAATATATAATCCTAAGATAAAATGATCTTACTCACCGGTGTATCGGTACCTAAAACCACGGTGTCGGTGAATCATTCAACGACAGTAAATTAGTGCACTTTGCATACTAGATTAGTAGTAGCAAAAGAAGTCCAAAAAATTATGTTCTTAAAATTATAGGAAATCCCTCAATTTACAGAAAACAAAGGGTAGTGTGAAAAATTTCTAATTGTGAATTTCCGAAAAGGTCACAAACCTTTGGAAAATTCACAATATTTTAGAAATATCACCACCTTTCATAAAATACATAACTTTTCATAAAAGTCACACATCTTCATAAAGTTTGCAACTTTTCATCAAAGTCACAACTCTTTATAAAAGTCGCAACTCTTCATTTTCTATTCTTTTCTTTTAAAACCCAACATTCCCCACAAAAATGGGAATGAATCCAAGAAAGAAATGGACAAGTATGTATACTTAACAAGAAAGAATTAATTATATCTGAATAAATAGGTTTTCCTTAGACTTTCCGTATTGAACATATGTTGGATATACTCGGTCAATCGATAATGTATATCTTTAAATCATCGAGATTTGGTGTATACCTAGACAACCATACGACAACCATATGCCACACAATTAACTCATTACCGTTTATGGTTCTTACGATTGTGTTCGTTTCATCCATGAACACCTCTTGGTTTCATGAGCGTATAGAAAGATGGGCTTTTGACAATATTCCTCTTTGAAGCGGCTTACACTTCACACTCACATAGGTGATTTCTAAACGTGTTATCTCGTAGATATACATTATTTGGTCACATGTCAAACTTAGCAAATCATTAAACACTTCAAGCTTTATTAACTCATTAACAAGACTTAATATTGTATCCTTATTCCTGAGCATTGTCTTCATCATGAGAATGGATTGATTTGGTTGACAATGTCGAACCGTCAGTCACAATTTTATTTTTTTCCTTGAATCTAGATCTTGGGATCTCCAGTCTGCTAGATAAAGTCACCTCCATGATGACTTGTCCTAAGCCGTAAACTCATTCCCTTAGATGATCATTCAACTTTCTCTCTAATTATGCCTTTTTTATAAGTAGATCTAACATATCATCCTTTGACTTTACATAGTCAATTATGATAATTTTGATTAGAGTAGTTTTTTAACAGTATCATGTCTATGTCTTATATGACAAGACTCTCCGTTATATATCATGCTTCATTCACTATCTATCGCATCTTGAATATCAAAGTGTATGCATACTGATGACAATGGTTTGCGCCAAAAAATAATATCTATCAAGAAATTTTGGAGTCTTTCAACTTATTCACCGACCTTATTTAGAGCACCTACCTCACAGATTAATGTAAAGCTACAGATACTTGTCTTTTTTTGAAGATTTCCAAGAGATTGCTCCTCTACCAAGAGTAATTACATATCCACTCGTGGATATTACTTTATTTTTCTGGTTATCAAATTTGTATCACTATATCCTTTCAATACTGATGGATATTGTTAAATACAAGATGTAGTTTTGAGTAATTCTTAGATACACCAAAACTCTTTTCATTGTCATCCAATGATTTTGATTGGGATCACCCGTAAACTGACTTTGTTTATTAATAGAACATGTTATATCTGAGTGTGCACACTTCTTGATATACATCATGATTCTCAATACTATAGCACAATACATTTGTGAGTCACTTGTACCTTCACTCTTTTGAAAGGCAAACCTCACATTTATTAGAAACTTGACAATATTGAAATCCAAACATTTGAACTAGTCAAGTATCTTTTCAATGCAATGAGACCATGTCAATGCTAAATATAGATTTCTAAGATTTCTTATACCTAAGATCGCATCAACAACTCCAAGATAATTTATATGGAACTTGCTTTGTAGCATATGTTTAGTAATACTTATGTCATTAATGTCTCTATTGATGATCAACACCAATATACAAAAAAATAATGACCTTGTGATCTTAATGTGAACAAATTTATCACTTACATCATTCTTACATCCATTATCCAACATGGTTTTGTAAAATTTCGTATGTCATTGTTTGGGTGCTTGTTTTAGTCCATAATATGATTTAACTAGTTCACACACTTTCTTTTTACCAAGAACCTCCAAATCCTCGCAATGTTCCATGTAAATTTCTTCCTCCAATTTTCCATTTAAAAAAGTAATTTTCACATTCATTTTATTAATTTTGAGCGAATATAACACAACTACACAATTAACATCCAAATAAATGTATTATAGTTACAAGTGAGTATGTGTCGTAAATATCAAGACCTTTTTTGTCTTGCTTTATATTTGTCAATGATTCCATCGACTTAAATTTTCTTTTTGAGGATTCACTTTGAACCCAAAATTTTTATTTCATGGAGGAAGATCAACCAACTTCCAATAGGATTGCTCAACATTGAACCAATCTCATTATTGACACAATCTATTCAAAATGATGAGTCTACAGAAGTCAAGAAATGTTACAGAATAAAGTTCTGAGAAAGTAGATGTGCTCTGACGTTTACTACGCCTTTGAATATCTTTATTAATTGCATTCTCCTTTTGTTCTTTCCAAGGTTGTCTAGACCTTTCACTAGACTACTCAAGCGTAATTTTACAATCCACAGTCTTACTGTCCTATTTTAATCCTATTAGGAATAGGAACTTGAACTTTAGCTATACGCTCTCACACTTTGAAATATTTCAAGTTGGATTTCCTTCCTTTTCATTTCTTATACCGAATAGATTGTGTCCTGAACAAAATTTTTTTTTTTGCTTTCTTTATGAAAAGAAAAAAATTGTTGTTCTCTTTTGCATTAAGGAGATTTCCTCCACACAAAATTTGTGGTAGAGCCAAACTCATAAGTAATGCAACCATCATTTCCTCAAAGTTCATTTTTTTCATTAGATTGAGGTGAATAGGGCAGCAGTTTGATGGATAATTTTCAGTTTTCAAACATATTTTTGCAAAATGAGATTGATACTAAGAAAAAAATATGATCCAAGAATCTATTTGGTTGGAATTAATACTAAGAAAAGCATATGATACAGTACCTGTTTCAACAAAAGAATTGGAAGGATTATAAGAATTTAGTGCATTTGGACGAAATTGTGGAGATTGAAGGAGTTTTTGCAGAATTTCCAATTGTTTCCTTGTAAATAGAGACGTTTCTGGAGAAGGTTGCTGCCCTTGATAAAAATTAGTTGTTTGGAGGCCCTGCGCGTTTTGAGATTGAAAGCCACGATTATAAACTCTTTTTTTCTTCTAGTTTACTGGTTTCCCATGAATCTCCCAACACGTTTCACCGGTGTGCCAATATTTTTTTGCAATGATCACACCATGACTTTTTGTTTCTGTTCTCTCCATTCTTCACTGTTAGAAGAGCTGAATAGTCTATAACAAGTTTTAGTTCAACATTTAAATCAGGTTTTAACATAACTTTCCTCCTAGTTTCCTCTCTCCTAACTTCAGAAAAGGTTTCACAAAGAGAGGGCAAAGGATTTTTTCCTAGGATTCACGACCTGACCTCGTCAAACTCTCAATTTGATCCTGCTAAAAAAAGGTAAACTCTCTCACTTTCTTCCCTTTTTTTTTTGCTTTGACACTATCCATAGAACACTCACATTCATCATTGTAACACCGGTCTAACTCCTGCCACAAGGACAACATTTCATTATAATAAGTAGTAACTACATTCTCACCCTGCTTAGCTTGCCATAGTTTAATTTTTTACTCAAAAATTTGAGAGGCATTTTCTACATCAGAATATGTCTCCCTAATGGCTTCCCGCATATCCTTAGCCCTGGGCAAAAAGAGATAAGATTTACCTATGATTGGTTCCATGGAATTTATTAACCAAGCAATCATGAGTGAATTCTCTAATCTCCAGGAGTTCACTATGGGTCTTCAACTTCCGAATTTTTTGTTTCTCCGGTCAGCTGTCCTAGTTTTCCACGACCATCAATTGCAAGATTTACGGACTGTGCCCATTCCAGATAATTCTTACCATTTAATCGATGAGAAGTTAACTGGAAGGGCATATAAGAAGCATTGCCTCCTAGTGTGATTAGATTTTCTGCAGTAGCTTCCAGAGAAGAGCTTTTCTCTTCTATTGATGTTTCAGAAAGATGTTCTTCGTGAAAGGTTGTTTTATCCACATGACATTAGTGGAAATTGTCCCGCTCTGATACCATGAAAATTTAGATACTGCAAAAGTATATTTTATTCATAGTATTTGTACATTATTTATAGCAGAACAAGTAAAGACCAATAACACTAACCAATCCCTAATTCTTAGGAAATCCTTGAATCAAGGGATTTCATCTAACTATTTTCCTAGAATAATATATTCTAATCCTATACTTACACAAATCTGCCAGCTTTATTTATTGATCAGATTATAGTCAAATCTGACAGCTCAATGGTGAGCAGATTATGATTAAATCTGCCAACTTATTCAACAAAGAGGTTAGAATTCCTTTCAACACAATTATACGAATGTCCAACAATCTTAGATTCCACACAAACTTGAAATTTTTATCTATTGACTCAAAGTTAGACAAAATTTCTAAGTTGATCAATTTTCTTTACAAGGTTTTGTCGTTGGCATGTCCCAAGTGTTTATGTCACAAACATTGACTCAAGCAAATAAGAACAAATAAAAATATTGAGTTTGAAGCTCTCCATGAGGTATCTTTTTCTCACAAATATTTGTTCCTATTTCTTACAATTTTGTCTGATACAAACATTGTTTAGAGCTATCACCTTGTCAAATGTCCTTTTCACGAGGACCTTTCCATAACTTTCAATTTGATTGTGATAGAACAACCCATGAACAAAGTTTCATCGGATCCAATAAAGGCAATATAATTCAAATGCTTCTTTTACAAAATATGACAAATGACTATTAACCAATATTCATGTCAAAAGAAATAGTTGTATTTAATTGACATATCTTTTCACGAAAAATTACAAAATTTCAAGTGGATTTTTTTCATAAATGACCATAATCATTTTGAACAAGTATACAAATAATTTTGTTGTTTCATACCAGTCGTACCATATACTAGTAAAAGAGAAACTCAACGACCACAATATTAAATTTACTCCAAGAATTTTGTGGGTCTAACATAATACAAAAGTACCATCGAGCTTCATATGTTGTACTCCAAAATAAAATTTGACACCAAGTTCGATTTTATTTTTATCATAACCAAAGAAACCCCACATTTTATATATGATCTCAAAAATATTTTTGAAGTATTTGAAAATAGTTTTTCCACACATTTTTTTCCATACTATCAAAATGTCATCGCAATATGAAACATCTTTTGGAAACATTATTCTACGAAATAATTATAGTGCTTCAATTCTCTTTGACAATCTTTAAACAATGTACTCAAAATCATAAAATCTAAGTCACTTGTATTTTGCTTCTATTACAAATAAACATACAACTTAGTATTTAGAGTACTAACAATAAGGAAATTTTTTTTACAGTTCATTTCTATATAATAGTGAAGTTTATAGAAAATCAGAAATGCAACACTAACTCGATTTATTGATAGCATACGCACACTTCATGATATACATCACACTTCTCAATACTATAGCACAATCCAATCGTGAGTCATATTCACATTCACTCTTTTGAAAGGCAAAATTCACATTTATTGGAGACTTGAAAATATTGAAATCCAAACATTTGAACTAGTCAGGTACCTTTTTAATGCAATGAGGCCATGAAAATGCTAAACATTGTGGAGTTATAAGGAGTCTTATACCTAAGATCGCATCAACAACTCCAAGATTTTCATATCAAACTTGCTTTCTAACATATGTTTAGTAGCATTTATGTTATTAGTGTCTCTATTGATGATCAACACATCACCAATATACAAACAAATAATGACTTTTTGATTTTAATGTGAACACATTTATCACTTACATCATTCTTAAATTCATTTGTCAACATGATTTTGTAAAATTCCTTATGTAATTGTTTGGGTGCTTGTTTTAGTCCATAATGTGACTTAACAAGTTTCAAACTTTCTCTTCTTTACCAGGAACCTCATAGCCCTTGGGATGTTTCATGCAAATTTCTTCCTCCAATTCTCCGTTTAAGAAAGTTATTTTCATATTCATTTTTATGTATTTGGAGGTCATATACTTACACAATTAACATCCAAATGAATATGTTGTAAAGATCAAGACCTTATTTTTTTTGTCTTGCTTCATATTTGTAAATAGTTCCATCGACTTTCATTTTCTTTTTGAGGATTCATTTGAACCCAAAAGTTTATTTTCTGGAGGAAGATCAACCAATTTCCAATAGAATTGCTCAAGATTGAGTCAATCTCACAATTGACACCATCTGTTCAAAAGGATGAGTCTACAGAACACACAAGAAATGTTACAAAATCACATTAGAAGGAAGTAGATGTCCTTTGACATTTACTACACCTCTGAATCTCTTTATTAATTTAATTCTACTTTTGTTCTTTCTAAGGTCGTTTAGACCTTTCTCTAGACTACTCAAGTCTAATTTTACAGTCCACAGCCTCAGGTCCTATGTTAATTAGTTTAGGAAATGGAACTTTGACTTTGGCTAGACACCCCCACATTTTGAAATATTTCAAGTTGAATTTACTTCCTTTTCATTTCTCATATGGAATAGATTGTGTCCTGAACAAACAAAACTTTTTAATTGCTTTCTTTATGAAAAGACAAAATTGTTGTTATCTTTTGCGTTAAGGATAGTTATTCCACAAAAGTTTTTTCGTAGACCTAAACTTGTAAGTAACACAATCATCATTTCCTCAAAGTTCTTTTTTTTCATTAGATTGAGGTGAATATGACAGCAGTTTGATGGATAATTTCCACTTTCAAACATATTTCTGCAAAATGAGATTTATATTCTCCATTCCTATTACTTCTTATTTTTTTCCACCTGATTTTCAGCTTTTATATAATATTGTCTAGACGTTTCAATTGCTTCATCCTTAGCATTCAACAAATACACATAGTCGTTTCTACTACAATAGTCAATGAAAGTTACTGGATACTTTTTTCCACCACGAGATGATGTTGACTTCAAATCTTAAATGTTTGTGTAAATCAATTTTAAGTGATTACAATTCCTTTCAACAGATATATAAGGATGCTCAGCACACTTAGATTCCACACAAATTTGACATTTGCATTTAAAGTTAGACAAAACGTCTAAGTTGATCAGTTTTCTTACAAGGTTTTGTAATTGACATGTCCCAAGTGTTCATGTCACAAAAGTTTTGACTTAAGCAGGTAAGAACAAATAAAAATATTGAGTTAGAAAAACTCTCCGCGAGGTAGTTTTTTCTCACAAATATTTGTTCCTATTTTTTAAATTTTGTATGATACAAACATTGTTTAGAGTCATCACCTTGTCAAGTATCCTTTTCAGAAGGACTATTGCATAACTTTCAATTTGATTGTTATAGAACTACCTATGAACAAAGTTCATTGGGTCCAATAAAGATAATACAATCCAAATGCTTCTTCTACAAAACATGAAAAACAACTATTCACCAATATTCATGTCTAAGCAAATAGTTATATTTAATTGACATATCTTTTCATGAAAAATCTGAACATTTCAAGTAACACTTTTTCATAAAAGACCATAATCATTTTGAACAAGTATACATATAATTTGGGGGTTTCATACTAGTCGTACCATATACTAGTAAAAGAGAAACTTACTACCACAATATCAAATCTACTACAAGAATTTTGTGGGTCTAACATAATACAAAAGTATCATCGAATTTCATATCTTATGCTCCAAAATTAAATTAGACACCAAGTCGACCTTTATCTTTTTTATAAGCAAAGAATCCCCACATTTTGAATATGATCTAAAAAATATTTCTCAAGTATTTGAAAATAGTTTTCCACATATTTTTTTTCCATACTATCAAAATTTCATCACAATATGAAACTTCTTTTGGAAACATTATTCTACGAAAAATTCTAGTGCTTCAATTCTCTTTCACAATCTTTACACATTTTGAAAGTTTATTCCATATAGGCTCAAAATCACAAATTCTAAGTCACTTGAATTTTTCATCTATCATAAATAAACATACAACTTAGTATTTGAATACTAACAATAAGAACGATAAAATTTGTACAACTCAAAGATCGCATTCAAAAACTCCAAGATTTTTAATATCAAACTTTCTTTCTAGCATATGTTTAGTAGTACTTATGTCATTAGTGTCTCTATTGATGATCAACATATCACCTGTATACAAACAAATAATGACCTTGTGATGTTAATGCGAACACATTTATCACTTACATCATTCTCAAATCCATTTACCAACATGGTTTTGTAAAATTTCTTATGTCATTGTTTGGGTGTTTGTTTTAGCCTATAATGTGACTTAACAAATTTGAACACTTTCTTTTCTTTACAAGGAACCTCATAACCCTCGAGATATTCCATGTAAATATCTTCCTCCAATTCTCCATTCAAGAAAGTTATTTTCACATTAATTTTATGAATTTGGAGGTCATATACCACAGCCAACACAATTAACATCCAAATGAATGTAATTCTAGTTACTGCGAGTATGTATCGTAAAGATCAAGACCTCATTTTTTTTGTCTTGCTTCATATTTGTCAATAGATCCATTGACTTTCATTTTCTTTTTGAGAATTCACTTTGAACCCAAAAATTTATTTCTTGGGGGAAGATCAACCAACTTCCAATAGAATTTCTCAAGATTGAACCAATCTCACTACTGACACCATCTATTCAAAAGGATGAGCCTACAGAAGACACAAGAAATGTTAAAAATCATATCTGAAGGAAGTAGATGTCCTTTGACATTTACTACGCTTCTGAATCTCTTTATTAATTGCATTCTCCTTTTGTTCTTTACAAAGTCATTTAAAACTTCTATTAGACTACTCAAGTCTAATGTTACAGCTACAATCTTAGGAACAGGAACTTTGACTTTGGCTAGACACCTCAATGACACATGCCCTCTGTGGTTGGGATCTCTTACAGATCTGCTAGTTTTAAGCTTGGGATCAAACAAATTGCACGGACCCATCAGACAATCAAGGATTAAGAACATCTTTCTAGAGCTCCAAATCATAGATCTCTGTTACAATGTGTTGTGGAAACAATTGTGGGCAAGACATATGTTCGACAGAGATCGAAATAACTTAATTTAATTATAATGTTGGTAGTTTTCTTATAATTCCAGAAAAAGAAGAATTCAATTATAGTAATAGTAGTTTTCTTATTAGTTTGGAATAGGATTTGTGTTTCTTATTAGTTTCATAAGACCTACTATTCTTGTAATAAGACTTTTATTTGAAAGAGGATTCGAGGAATCAGATATATGCAAATCTTAATATGAAACAAGATCTATAAGTTCTTTCTTCCATTGAACTCTAAGATTTCAGCTTCCCTTTGATGAGCTGAATTCATATACAAAAAAAGATAGATGAATTTGATTTCCATGTTTATCATTCTGTTACTTGATCCCTCTTTAAGAATTCTAAAATTTGGTACCAGATCCTGATAAAATGGACGATGACTTCAATTCCAAGTTTTAGGAAGAACATGTGATAACAGACACACTAATGACTTCTAAAGTTGCACCGACGGAACAACGTTCCAGTGAAATAATTGTCCAAGCTACTAAGAACACTTTTCTACTTGGGAATTCACTCTACAAAACCAACAGTCCACGGGACTGAATCCAGTGGTGCTCCGAAGTAGGTAGATCAACAAATTCGACTCCTAGAGGCAATACAACGTGATCAGATTAATCAAACTAGTGGTAATTCCAATTCGACAATACAAAGGTATGCAATGATAAATTTTCCTACTTATCATGGAACTAATAACACATTAATTTGGGCATATTATTGTGATCAATTTTTTGAAAATCAACATACAACAGATGGAAAATATTTGAGTGGTTTGGTTTCACTTGTTAATAGAAGCACAATTATGATAATATCACCTTAAACGAGAAAAGGTCCCAATGAGTTTGGGAGATTTTGACAAACAATGTTTCTAGCGATTTGGATCCTGAAAGCAGCAACCCAATGGGTGAACTGGTCACACTTAAATAAACCATTATAGTGTAAATTTATCAACGTCAGTTTCAAGAAAAGTTGACTAGGGTTGATGAGATTATTTAAGAACACTTGCACGTGGTAATATTTATGGCAGGGTGGATGGTTCAATCAAATTAGATGTGCAATTGCTCAAACCACCTGACATATCGACGACTATGAGTATAGCCAAGGCTTTAGAGAAACAACTTCAAAGATTCGGTAAAACTCGCAAAGTGGCATAGACGTAGTCTCAGACGAGTCACGACAGCATAGTGTACTCAATAAAGTCTAAAACTAGTCTAGTCGGCTCATCTACCTCGAAGAATATCCGAACTAGCAATAAAACCCTTTTTTCAAGCGAGTTACTCGTGTATAAATGGTGGACAGAAGAGCTAAAAAATATGCTATAATTATGACGAACAATATTCAACCACTCACCGGTGTAAATGACTTTTCTGGCTGGAATTGGATTATTCAGTTGATGACGCAATTTTAGAAGTGCCAGATGACTACCTAGAAATTTCTTTACATGCCATTACGTCAAAGGCATGCACAAACTATGCAATTTTCTGGTATCATTAGTAGACATCACATGCTTAGTCTTATTGATTCTGGAAGTATCCACAATTTTATAAGTTGATCTACCGCTGCTAGTAGATTACTTCTTGATACTTTTTTTCCTTGCAGAACATCAAAATCTTCATTGCTAATGGAGAGAAAGTTCAATGCTTGGGGTCTGCACAAGGGTAAAAATTTCTATTGGTGAAAATAGCTTTATTGTAGACCTTTATGTTATTCCCTGGGGTGGATTTGATATTGTTTTGGGAGTTAAGTGGTTCCAGTCCTTGGGTCCTATACTTTGGGATTTTGTGGCACTTATTATGAGTCTTTTGGTGGAAGGGAAATTAATTTTGTTTCAAGGACAACAAGAGTATCGTCGAAAGGCTTTGCATTTGCTAGGAAAAGCAATTACTGATGAGCAGCGACTATAATACCTTTTGACCAAGTTTGATGATTTGTTTCAGGTTCCTAGGAGTTTACCATCATTGAGACGATGTCACCACCTCATTAGTTTTATGTTTGGAACAACCCATTTATTTGTTCATCCTTCTCGATACTCACCGACAAAATGATGACATTGAGAAGCAATGTAACCAGATGTTGCAACAAGGACTAATATGACCAAGCAAGTACCCCTTTTCTTAACATGTGTTACTGGTATCTAAGAGAGATGGGTCTTAGTGCCTTTGTATTGATTAGCGTGAACCGAATGTCAAAACAGCAGAGGACAAGTTCCCAATTCTAGTAGTGGATGAGTTACTAGATGAGTTACATGGAGCCAAGTACTTTACTAAACTTGATTTTCGGTCAATACCATCAAGTACACATGTCTCTTGCAGATGTGGAAAAGACAACCTTTCGAATTGATAACGGGCACTTTGATTTTCTTGTCATGCCGTTTGGACTCACTAATGCCCCATCTACTTCCAAGAATTGATGAATGAGGCCTTTCATGCATGAGCTCTTATGCCATTTTTTGTCTGTTTCCTTTGATGATATCTTAATTTATAGAAGTTGTTGGGAGGACCATTTGGTTCATGTGCAAAAGGTTTTTGTTATTGCATGCACATCGATTATATTTTAAACAATCTGAATGTTGCTTTGGTACAACTCAAGTTGCATATTTGAGGCATATTGTTTCGGTTACAGATGTGGAGGTAGATAGGAGCAAAATACAAACAATTTTAGATTGGCCACAACTCAATCAATTATTCCTCTTTGTGCGTTCTTGGGATCGATAGGTTAATACCACAAATTATTAGTAACTATGGGAAATTGCCACCAACTTTGACTAGTCTACTCAAGAAAAACTCCTTCCAGTAGAGCGATTTGACCCTGGATGCATTTCAGAAGCTTCAGCAAGCCTTATCCTCTACTCTAGTATTCAAGCTGCCTAATTTTACTATGAATTTCATTGTATAATGTGATGCTTCAGGAGTGATGCTTCAGGAGGTGGTATAGGGGTTGTTTTGAAACAGGAAGGTCAACCCATAGCATTTATAGCCAACAGTTAGCGGTTCGTCAGCATAAATTAGCTGCATATGAGAGTGAGTTGATTGGCCTTGCAAAGGCACTACAACATTGGCGGCCATACTTGCGGGGTGCCGTTTTCTCATCCAAATAGATCATTACAGCCTGAAACACTTTCTAGAACAACGGCTACTACACCACCTCAACAACCTTTGTTGAGCAAACTCATGGTTTACAACTTTACAGTGGAGCACAGCTTGGTTGTCTCAATAAAGTTGTGGATGCTTTATCTAGAATGATACATGAGGACCCTTCTTTGAATGCACTAGTTTTGATGCACGTGCATTGCATGTGAATATCAAACCATGTATTACACTGTTTTAAAAATAATACTTCCTCCATTTTAAAGAGAATGACCCTATTTCATTTTTAGTCTATTACAAAAAGAATGAATCATTTTCTTTTTTGCCAATACATTAACTTTAACTTTCCACGTGACATGTTTAAGACCACAAGATTAAAGGGCATTTTGGTACATTTGACATAACTTTAATTTAAAATCACAAGATTTAAAATTCTTCTTTCTTTTCTTAAACTCCGTTTCAAGTCAAACTAAACCATCATTTTTGAAATGGAGGGAGTATTAATGTTATGAAATAAAAAAATAAGAAAGCAATTATAAAATGAATGATAATGAATATGTTCTTATGAGTAGTGGATGTAAACTCTCTTATGATTACTACTGAAAGTTAGTCACTACTAAATTATCTTAGTTATACCTCTTAATTAAATGTATTTTCTTTTCCCTTCCCCATACTTCATTATTTACTTATTATTTTATTGTTGGATTCCTTACTTTCGATATACTATAATATAAATAAGTAGTGATATAAAATATAGAAGATATATTAATTAAATTGAATGTATTTAGTTGGAATATTTTATAAATTCAACATTCACGCTAGGGATTGTTCAAATTCATTGAACTTTGAGATTGTAAACGTCTATTAATCAAACTTAAGTTTTTAAGAAGAGAAGAATGGAAAACATAAAACAAATTTTAGTTTAAAAATGTGAGGAAACCCCTCCAATTTATTAGTTAACAAAGAGTATATCATGAAAGTCACAACCCTATGGAAAGGTCACAACTCATTTGGAAAGTCACAACTTTTTGAAAAAATCGTGACCATTCTGTTAGGATCGAATTCACGCACACACACCATATGAATGAAGAACACAAGAACTTTCAAAAGAAAGAGATGAGAGATCTAGAGAGAGAAAGAGAAAACCCAATACTTCGTGGTAACACCCCGTGAGTAAACTTCCACGGCGGTGAGGTATATTTATATTAATAAATCAGAGTATTTTTTGTTACAGAGAATAAATAGGGAACCCTAAAATAGAGAGTAAATAGGAAAGCCTAAAATAGAGAATAAATAGGAAAGCCTAAAATAGAGAATAAATAGGAAAGCCTAAAATTAATCAGGCTCCACTACCTAACAATTCTCCCACTTGGAGACTGACTCAGTCATCCAAAAAATACATTCTCAAAAAAAAACTCTTCATCATCAAAATCTTTACCACACCGCAACATCTGTAGCAACAACTACAGAAGACCAACCGAGGTTTTACATAACCTTAGTTTCCCAACATCAACACATTTCGTCAACATGTCTGCCGGGTTCTTTGCACCCTCTATCTTCTCCAAGCCCATATCACCATCCTCCACTGCCCTGCGAGTGAAATGGTATCGCCTTCTGATGTGCTTTGTCTTCGAATGATAGACTGGATTTTTCACCAACTGTATGGCACTCTGGCTATCTGAGTAAAGAATCTTCTCGCTCTGCTTCTTGCCCAATTCCTCAAGATAATCTGCCAGCCATATCATCTCTTTCCCAGCTTCAGCTATTGCCACATACTCAGCTTCAGTAGATGAAAGAGAAACACACTTCTGAAGCCTGGACATCCAACTCACTGTTGTTCCACCTATGGTGTAAATGTACCCGGATGTACTCTTGCTCGAGTCAACATCCCCACCAAGATCAGCATCCACAAAACCCTGTAGAGTCACCTTGCCTTTGCCAAAACAAAGTGAAGTACTGGATGTACCTCTCAGATATCTCAGAAGCCACTTCACAGCTTCCCAATGCTCTTTCCCAGGGTTCGCCATGTACCTGCTAACAACTCCCACTGCATGTGCTATATCAGGTCTAGTGCAGACCATAGCATACATCAAACTACCAACTGCTGAAGCATATGGAACAAGTGCCATGTGATCACGCTCCTCGGCAGTCTTGGGTGACTGCTCCTTTGACAATTTAAAGTGATTTGCCAATGGAGTAGTCCTGGGTTTAGCATCATTAACCCTGAATCTGCTCAGCACCTTCTCAATGTACAACTCCTGAGATAGATTTAAAGTGCCAGCAGATCTATCCCGAGAAATCTTCATCCCCAAAATCTGCTTTGCTGGACCCAAATCTTTCATCTCAAACGCTGCAGACAACCTTGTCTTCAGATTGTTAATCTCCCTCATACTAGATCCTGCAATCAACATATCATCCACATACAAGAGTAGAAAGACATATGAATCAGTGTATTTCTTGAAGTAACAACAAGGATCCTTTTCAGCTTTGCAGAATCCACTCTTGGTCATGAAGGAGTCAAACTTCTTGTACCACTGCCTTGGTGCTTGCTTTAGTCCATACAAGCTCCTGGTGAGCTTGCACACCATGTGTTCCTTGCCTGGAACCACAAATCCTTCCGGTTGCTGCATATAGATCTCTTTGTCCAGATCTCCATGTAAAAATGCTGTTTTTACATCCATTTGCTCTAGATGCAAATTCTCCGATGCAACAATACTCAACAGAATTCGAATAGAGGTTAACTTCACAACAGGAGAAAATATTTTAGCATAATCAATACCTTTCCTTTGTGAATATCCTTTAACCACTAAACGAGCCTTGAACCTTTTTTTGCCATCTGGTTCAGTCTTGATTCTGAACACCCACTTGTTCAGCAAAGCTCTCTTCCCTGCAGGTAGCTCAGTCAACACCCATGTGTCGTTCTTCTCAAGTGACCTCATCTCATCATCCATGGCTTGCTCCCACTTGATCGAATCCTCCACCTGTAGGGCCTCATCAAAAGACTCTGGTTCCCCCTCATCAGTCAGCAATAGATAGTGTAATGAAGGTGAATACCTATCTGGTGCCCTGATGGATCTGGATGATCTCCTTAACACCTGCTCAGGTGTAACTTGCTCCACTTCAGATTCTTCAGTAGGAGTTGGTTGAGTATCTGCTTCGACATCTCTGGGGTTACTCTTCTCCAACTCAACCTCAACTCCCACTTGCTTTGTAATCTCTAGAACCTTCTGCTCTCTGTCCTTGTACAGGACAGACTCATCAAATGTCACGTCACAATGTCTCAGGATCTTTCTGTTCTTGTCATCCCAAAACTTGTAACCAAACAAATCAGAACAATAGCCTATGAAGTAATACTTCACAGCCTTGGCATCAAGCTTGTCTATCTTTTCTGGATCAACATGAACATAAGCAGTGCAACCAAAAGTCCTCAAGTGTGAGTACTTGAGTTCTTTTCCTGTCCACACCTCCTCTGGAATCTTGAACCCTAAAGGAACTGATGGTCCCCTGTTGATCAAGTATGCAGCTGTGCTCACAGCATCCGCCCAAAGTGTTTTGAGCAGCCCACAGTGTATCCTCATGCTCCTTGCACGCTCATTCAATGTTCTCTTCGTCCTCTCAGCAATTTCATTCTGCCTTGCCTTACTAGGAACTGTTCTCATCAATCAGATTCCCTCAGCTGCACAGAATGCCTTGAACTCTGATTTGTCATACTCTCCTCCATT